>NW_009732908.1:268-615 GCF_000703405.1 Apaloderma vittatum | reverse complement strand
TGAGGGGGGCCCGGGGGGCCTATCCCAGGAAGCTTCTTCAGCCTGTGCACTTCCGAAACAAACCCGATTCCCTAGTTGAAGAAAACACAGCCCTGCTTTCCCCTGCTTTTCAGTTACTCTATATACATACTCTCTTCCCAACGCTGACACGGTATCAAACACACACCGCTCTCCTCTACTATAAAACCACTCTGGTTGTAGAACCACATGCTTATTTTGGAAAAAGTCAAATCAACCTCAAGGCAGATTCCACCTTAAGCCACATCTGTCACCGCTACCATGATCACCTCATGCACCCCCCCGGGGGTTTGGGAGTCCACATCCATCTCTGTGGCACCCGCGGGGGG
>NW_009732908.1:0-222 GCF_000703405.1 Apaloderma vittatum | reverse complement strand
ACCCCAAGGCCCCACGTGTCCTGGCCCACTAATGGGCCTCCAGTGAGGAGCCAAGTGGCGTTTCAGCTGAGCCAGGCTGCAAATCCTCGCACTGTTCCTCACCCACCCACAGCCCCCACTTCCAAGAGCGCTGCATTAAGGCCCACGCATGAGCCCCACACACCAAGGCCATGGCGCCGGGCAGGGATGAGCTTCCAGGTGAAGGGCGGGTTTACCTGGGCC
>NW_009732907.1:699-1302 GCF_000703405.1 Apaloderma vittatum | reverse complement strand
CCCAGGACCGTACCTTCAGCAGGCTGATGTCCGGCAGTGCCCTCAGGACTGGGTCCAGGGAGGTGATGGCTTTCCGGATCTTCTCCACCTGGCGGGAGGCACAGCCCGCGCTCCAGCTGCCACGGAGCCGTCCCCGCCTGCCAGCCCTGGGGCTGCCCATCCCTGCCCATGTTCCCTGTCCCTGAGGAGGTCTCTCCCATCCCCCCTGGCAAGCCGTGTCCCTCACCTGCTTCCTGTACGGAGAGATGATGCCGACCTCCTTGGGTGAGACACTGGGGCAGCTCCCCTTGCCCCGGCTCTTCAGCAGCTTCTTAAGGTAGTGGACCAGCACCTCGATCTCGGACGTGTTGAAGAACGAGGGGCTCTTGGCTTCTCTCCGATCTTCCCCGCAAACCCCGTGGAAGATGATGGGGAAGCCCTGGAGGTGGAGAGTGTTGGGCTCTGCTCTGTCTGTGCCTTGGGGCTCCCCCTGGGGTCCCCTCCCCGGTGCCACCCCTCACTCTTTTGGGAAGCTCCTCCCAGGCGCAATACAGGCTCCGGATGTCGAGCTCGTCGCTCTCGCAGGCCTTCAGCTCGCTGTCGTAGAAGAGCTCGTTGGGGATC
>NW_009732907.1:0-230 GCF_000703405.1 Apaloderma vittatum | reverse complement strand
CTGGTCCTCGAGATGGCAGCCAGGCGTCACTCACCTGCGATGGCGACCACACTCTCTGGCTCTACAGCCTGGCCACACTCATCGATGAAGACGTGGGAGAAAAACCCTGGGGGGAAGTTGGCTGACGCCAGCCTAGGGGGAGAAGTGGAGTGAGGCTGCCTCGGCCGGCCATCCTTCCTCCCTTCGCCTTCATCCTCATCATCCTGCAGAGGAAGGACCCCCCCTCCACG
>NW_009732906.1:383-602 GCF_000703405.1 Apaloderma vittatum | reverse complement strand
GCTGCCAGCGAGGGGACATCGCGACAAGCCCCAGAACTTGGGGTAGGCTGTGGGAAAAGCAGCCGAAGTGAAACCCCGCGGGGGCTGCCGAGCTGAGCCATGCCTTGCACGCTCAGACCTCCTTCTCCTCCCCATCTCCCACCCGTGAGCAGGTTTGCAGCTTTGCCAACCGCCCCTTCACCCCTTCCCTGCCCGCTTCTGAGCCCCCCGGCAGCCGAC
>NW_009732906.1:0-208 GCF_000703405.1 Apaloderma vittatum | reverse complement strand
AGCGGAGGAACTTGGGTGCAATTTTTCTTCCTGATTTTCAGCCCTGGAGCACATGTGAGAAGAAACACACGCAGCCCCCCTCCTCGCCGCTTCCCTCATCGCCGGCGTTAAGGTCTGACCTTTTTGCTTTCTGCCCCGATTTCTAAATAACGTTTGAAATTTGTCACTGGCCCCCCTGTCATTCCTCAGCCGCGATCCACTTGAAAGG
>NW_009732905.1:0-20252 GCF_000703405.1 Apaloderma vittatum | reverse complement strand
CCTCCCTCGACCTGCTAGGCACACACCTCTTGGTGCAGCCCAGGACACAACTGGCTTTCCGGGCTGCAAGTGCACACTGACGGCTCTTGTTGAGCTTCTCATCCACCAGTACCCCCAAGTCCTTTTCTTCAGGGCTGCTCTCAAACCAGTCACTGCCCAGCCTATATTAGTGCTTGGGATTGCCCCGATCCAGATGGAGGACTTTGCAAAAGACCTTTAAGATCATCGAGTACAACCATTCAGGTCCCTGTCCTCCTTCGCCTTGGTGCTCTCTGAAAGACCTGGTTTGCTCCTCGACCAACTAGCTTTTGAGGAAAAAACATGCCTTTTCCAGCTTTTTGGGACAAAACATGTCTATTCCAGATGGGCAAGCAGAAGAGGTGTGCTGTGGGGAAGGAAAGTCTATATGATCAACCTAACACCTGCAAGTTGTTCTGTATGAAGCTCCCATACAGTCTCTGTGTCCACGCGCAGGGTCTTCCCTCTCAAACCTTTTTCCCGCTTGATGAGGCGAAAAGGGATGAATCACCTCATTGGGAAGCTCAGGCAACTGAGAAGAGTAAAAACATGGGGAGCCCTGATTCCGTCTCCCATATGGACACTGTTCTCATTCAAAGATTCCCAGTTTTTGGCCAAATTCTTTTTGGCCACATTTTTCCAAATTTAATTTTTGCAAGATTCATATTTTCCATGGAAATTGCTTCTATGGAAACACTGATAAATAATTGCTACAAGAAAACACCACTGGTTTAAACATTCCCATGGCAAGCATTATCTGCTGGCAGTGCTGTGTGAAAGCCTACAGTTCTACCCCTTTCTGCATAGCAAACATCAGTTGTCAGTTACTGAAAACCTTAAAAAGCACAACAGACATCATTTGCTTAGAGTCTTGACAAGAGCAGTGTCTTGTATTCTGCCAAGAAACAGCGATCTACTGCAAAAAAATTCTAGCATCCATTTCATACTGAAACTTTTGCTGTGGCAGGTATGCTACTAAGGTAGACGTGAAACAAATATTTCATGTGTATGTTCAATTATGGAGAATTTATATGGAGAAGAATATAGTCTACTATTTTTTTTCTTTATTATTTAATCAATAATAATAATGATGGCCTTATTATTTTCCAAACAGGCCATCATTGTGGAAAAACAGGAAGGGTCATAAAGAAGCCATGAGAAAATATAATAATAATAACAATAATAACAATAATAATATAATGCTTATAAATACAAATATTTGTATTTGAGCACGATAGGAACAGCCATGATCTAATTAATTTTACATATTTTTGTAACCATCATTCCAGCTAATAACTCTTGCTTCTGTTGCCCTATTTTGCTTCCTGCTAAACTCTGGGTGGGATCCTGTCTGAAGGTCAGCTTGGAAGCAGCAGAGGAACAATAAACAAATGAAGAGTATGACAGATGCCTTAAAAAGCAGCTTGGATGGGCTGAAAGTGAGAGGTCATCAATTGCTAGGTCTTCTTTATTTTTACTGTTTATTACAGCTCATTTACTTACAGAGAGAAAATAAATGAGGGAAGTCCATTTCATTGTACATTATTTTTACTTTCTAGCTTGCCCTTCTGAAAGTTCAGAAATGTTTGTTATATGGCTTTCCCATTACCAGTATTTTCTTTCTCTCGTAAGTTAGGCAGTAATGTTAGGTTCACTGAAGACTTTCTTATGACAACATGTTTTCGTAACTGGAGATGTAAGAACTTGACCATTCAGCCCATGAGATCAATCTATGTTTGTTATGGTTGACTTGTTGTCAAAACATTAGTTAGCAGACAAATGTAATTTTTTTGACATTGCCTTGGTAGGTGCCGTTCTTTTGCTTTACTTTACAGGTTAGCATGCAGACACTCCAAAAAAACATATCTTCAAAGCATCTGAAAGGATATCAGAAACTGAATTACCCTCTGGGTTAAGGAACTTTTCAGTGAGGCTGAAAGGACCATGTGCCATGTTTTCATTACCATTTCTAATGGACAGACAGAAGACAGAGGAGATTATGTTGCAGCTAAAAACACAGCTCAAACGTGTACAACCAGATTTCCCTTTGAAGCTGGAAGTCTTCCCGGGGAGATGGATATGGCTGCAGCTGAAGCAACAATGACTTTTCACGCAGTGAAATACTGCCACACATTCCAAGGCAAATTACATGGTGTAAATGACATTTCATTGTGTGACCACCTGAAAATACCTAGCACATTTTTTTCCTCCACACCTCTATTACCTCACAATTATGCTCCTACAATACCTCTGATAATACTTCTCAGTAACAGAGATCAGCAGGAGAAATGTCAGATCCTCTCAACTGGCATCATTAACATGAGAAATTCTGAGTGCGAAGGATCCTCAGGTTTGGACAGAAGATCAGCAAACACAGTTTTCAGAAGAAGAAAAAGAAGAAGAAATTGCAGCATGAAGACAATGAGATGATGAACTTCCCAGAAAAAATCCTGCATTAAGTAGAATTTTAATTAACACAATGAATTTCTCTCTCTTGGCAAAAAAGATAAAGTTTAAACATTAAGTATGAGAGACATCCATACATAAATTTTTCTTGTGAATGGTTGTGCAGTGCTTTAGCCTGTAGTCATACACTGCTGACTCCATCACAAAGAAGGCAATTTATATTGCCCCGGATACTACTATTAGTTTGCACTCCCTCTTCAGGACTCTTGTTGCAGTACGTGGTAACCACGTTCATTGGCCTGCCTTCCCAGAAGACAGCCTGAGAGTCATCACTCCTCACACACCAAAGCTCTCTGCTGTGAGTTTCCTCTCCTGGCTGCCAAGAACATCAGATGAATTGGATTTGCAGAAATGTAAACTCCTTGCCTCCAGCTCAGGGCAGCCCAATGCTCCTCCATACAGACTATACATTTCTTCCAGCCCCCTCGGAGTGGCTGACTCATTGCAGGCTCATGCAGTCTGCCATTTCACTTTGTCTCGCTTCTTGTAATGTCGCACATAGGCAGCCACTGTTGCCAAAAGCTGCCCCAGGAGCTAGAATCACCTTGTCTCCAGGGCAGCCTGCTCTATCCTGCTGTCATACTGCAGAGCTGTCAGTGAGCCTGTGGCCTGAACCTGCTAGCATCCACACCAAGATGCAAAGTGGAACAGCAACACATTAGCTGTGGGGGAGCACAGCTTAGATATGATATACTTCAGAATGAGGCAGTTTTCTTGACAACAGATGTTCATCCTTCCAGTCACCCAGATTACTGCAGTCTGGATCAAGGATGTCCTTACTTTCACACATCTTCTCTACCTGGTAAGGCACCCTACACTTCGTAAACATCTTTTACATCACAAAAATAATACGTAGAGAAAGCCTCCAACAAAGCAGTAAAAGCTGAATAAAACAAAAGAAAATTAAAAAAGAGGCTGAAGCTGTAAAAAGTCGGGTTAAATATGGTCAAGGTTTAGCACTGGATCAGCCAGTAAATGAATGACAGATGCTCACTATTAACTCGTTTCACCTCCCAGAAGGGGAAGGTAAAAGGAATAAGGCAGAGAGACTTGAGGGCTGGATAAAACTCTAAAACAGCTTTAATGAAAAGAGTAACAATAAAAAGAGGAAATAATTTTATTAACAAAATTAATAAAATATACAATATATAATAACAAAACACACAAATATATAAAAAATCAATATTGAAACTCCCCCAAAAGCGATTATGACTGATGCTGCAGAGCAGTCAGGCACTGGGAAAGTCCTAGACTGGACTCAGCCGCAGATGGGAACTGGGTTCAGAAGCTGGATTCAGAAATGCATGGATTGGGACTAATGCAGAAGAAGAGTCATCTTCAAATGCTAGCTATTGAAGAAGAGGGTTTGACTGTTTGACCCTTGTGATCCCTCAGCTTTGTACTGAATATGACATACACAGAATGGAATACTTTGTTGGTCAAGTTTGGGTCACCTGTCCTGTCCACTTCTCCACAGATGTGACCTTCTTACTTATTTACAACCCTTTTACTTTATAGTACCCCAACATGGGCACAATATTCAGCAGTGGTGACTTTGGTTTCTATAGGAGCAAGTATAAGCAAGAGCCTTTCTGCATCCCAATCCTGGGCTATAACTGTAAACACCAGGCATTATCACTTCTAGTAGCAGACACTGTCTGCAAAAATATGTTGTTATCTTCACAGAGTGCAGTCTCTTAGAAGAGACTGAGCTGAAAAGGAAAATCACTGAACAGACTTGGTTCTCTTCTAGCTCAAACCAGAACAAATACAAAACCAACAGATTCAAAAAAACCAAGGAATAAACTACCAGAGGACAAACTGTTAGCTAACGTATTGAGTTATTCTTCTCCTCAAATCTCCAAATCAAGTCCACCTGACTTTTAGAAAGCTTTAGGCCAGCTGCAAAATTAGCTGGATGAAATGCTATGGTCTATGTTAAACAGTAGGTCAAACCAACAATCTGTTGATCCCTTCTGGCTCTAAAATCTATGAGTCAAGTAATTCTTCCTAAGTGTTCCCCACAAGGATTTAAGCCTCAGTGATTTAAACCCCTGCCATTTCTGTTTGCAGTTACATGTTAAAAATGATTATTTTTTTTTAACCTATCAGCCTCTCACTTCCAATTTCTTCACAGTATCCCCCTCAGAATATGTCTCCAAGAAGAACAGCTATAAGTGACTCCCTATCCATTGCCTTTTTCCATCCGTTAACTGCCAGGAATAAAGCCAGCAGAAAAGACTGATTTCCAGTTCTTCCTTAAGAATCCCTCTTAAGCAAGATCCAGAATTTAATTACAGCCAAAAAAGAAAAGAACTGCACTTAGACTGTACTTCTAAGACACGATGTCACTAAAACAACAGCTGCATATTATAAAAGTGACATGGGATCTAAAATTTCTCTGCACTCAACCAAGCAGTGAAGAAAGTCAGAGAGTCTCCAGTCTTCAGATGGATCTGAAAACAGTTGAAGGCTTCCAGTGTGCAGTATATCAAGGCATCAGAGTAAACATACACCAAACATATAAAACATCCGCTGAGGCCTTTTCTGAGAGCAAGGATTTGTATTCTGTAAGAGATCAAGCAAAGTCTTGGTCTGAGAAGCAATGGGCAATTCACATGATCAGCAGTCCCTTTGTATTAATAATAAGTGTAAGCATCTGTCACTATCACGTCGTCACTATTTCTGTTTTTTTTTTAATGTCTGCCTTCTCTTTCTTTTTCTGTTTTGTAATTTGTCCTTGTTTCTTTCTTTATCACCTTCCATTTTCACTCTGTATCCGCCTAACACCTGGTATTTCTAATGCTGTATTCTTCTGTGGCAAACCTGCCAGTGTCAACTTATTTCTTCATCATCATTTCTCTTTTGCCGCAGTTTGCTTTCTCTCTCATTTCACTTTTCAGCATGCTCTCCCTTTTGTCTTCATTGCCCAGCTGTATCATTTGAGCATTTTCTTTCTGCTTTTTCAGCCCCTCGTCTATTTCAGTCATATTCAGTTCATGTCACCAAACACGGATACTCTTCCAGGCACCTGTTTTCTTCAGGCACATAACCATTCACTATTCACATACTATGTATGTGAATAATCTATAACTGGAAGCACCTTGTTGAACTCCTAATTCACATACGTGAAAACCTCTCCCAGTTCTCCTTCAGTATTTCTGCTACTTTCTGTCAGGCATCTTCTAGGTTTCTTTCAGCCTCTCTAGATGCCACCACAGCCACAAATTCTCTAGGATTTTCCCATTATTTAGTTCTCACTTTTTGCTGCTGGAGGGAAACAGAGGAGTTGAAAACATAGCACAGGAACCATTTCCAATTGGCATCACCTGCTTAAGTCACTCTCCCTGGCTGCTGAGAAGCAGGAGGAGCAGCTGTACCCCTTTCTTACAGCTGGATCAAAAGTGAGGAACAAGACAGATCTGGCTGAGCATGAGGTGGGGAGCTGCAGAAATGAAGTGAGGGACGTACAATGAGGGTTCTGAGAAGGCAGGGGCCCAGATGCTACAGGAGAAACCAGAGAGTCTTCAGGACAATAAAAGTGGCCACAAAAGTCTGAAAATCAGAGAGCTGGATGAAATGACGGAGCACATCCTGCTCCTGTAGGAGGGGAAGTATCACAGTGCAAAAAGCCCCTTTAATCTTCTTGCTATGAGTAGATTTGAAGCCATAATAATGCGAGACAACAAAGTTACCCATTTTCTCCTCTGAGGTTAATCCCCACATATTGACCCCTCTCAGTACCTGCATGAGTATCTTCCCTTCCTGTATCCTCCTCAGCCCTCTGTCTGCATATTAAACTAAGCAGCTCACTTCACATTTCTTAAGCTAAGAGGATTTCCTCAGCCCTTCCAAGTCCTGTATGATGCAAGCATGCCAGACAAACATTTAGCCCTCGAATGTACTTATGTGGCCTCTTGTTTTCCCTTTGTGTGGCTCTGAAGGGTTATGAAAATAAGAGGCCAAACAAATTCATGCCAGCAGTAATTCCAGCCCCACCCCGCAGAATGGGCAGACACCACATGGCCCAAGGAACAGCCAAATTTCGTGATTACATTTAAATAAATGTTGACGGTTGAAAAGACTGCTCTGTTTCCCCCAGATTTTCTCTCTCCTCATGTTCCTTCCCTGCAGGGGGCTATCAGCACCTTGGCTAACTTGGCTGCAGCGTAACATGAGGAGACTTTGCTCTGTGGGAACAAAAAGTTCCTTTATAAACTTGAAAATGCCCACGTAACAAAGCAGCGTTAGTAAACAGGACTTCAGTGAGCATCGCAATGCTTAATGATTTGGGGGGTTAAGAAGAGGCATGGATGAGGTGGGAAGAACCAACTGTTTTTCCAAATATTTTAAGTTCAGTGTTTGCCAAGAGCTGCAGGAGGGAGACACAAACAGTAATATTAATAACAAAAAAAAAAGCATATTGAACAGTATTTCAATTTATTTTGCAGGCAGTTTGGGTATTTTGCTTGTTTGCTCTGCTTTTTTTCTGGACTTGACTGCAGGTACCTGTAGTATTATCTAGACGTTCCAGGCAGGAATTTATAGTTGTCTTGCTGAATTGTTCACAAGATGTATGGACATCACATTTCTATGCCTCTTTTTCTCCTTGTAGTTTTGCTCATCATTAATTCTACAGCAGACTTGTGTGCTCTGCTTCTGACTCTATATGAACAGTGATTTTGGATATTACCAGAATTAAACAGAAACTTCCATGAGCCACTAGAAGAGTGGAATTTTTGTTACCTGCTTTGGAAAGGGAAAGGGAGATACTGCCTATAAATGAAACCTATTTGTTAAATGATATATATCAGGAAAAATGCAAGACTATTCTCAATTGTATTGTTTTCTGAGAACTGAGAATATGAGTTATTTGCTCAGCCGTTTCACTTCAGCTTCACTTTGCTCTATGATCTGAATGCTGTTGATACAGATTATACAGGGCACGTGAGATTATTTTTAAAGAATATTGCATGATCAAATAATTTAGAAAATTTTGCAGTGTTTAGAAACCCAGCTGAAAATTTTGCAAATCATGCCATGATGGTTAGTTTTCTACTTTTTTTGATGGAGTATTGCTTTACTTTTCTTTTCTTTTTATTGTGTTACCAAAGGAACTTGTGCAGTATTGCTCAGACCTCACTGTAACTCATTACTATTACAGCATCTTGAGGTTGCTTGTATCACAAAGAACAAGAATACAAAGAACAACCTTATAAGAGGTAGCTGCCAAATATAAAAAGACTATGATTCATTTTCATTGTCAACTTCTGTATTTTTTTTAGAAGTGAGAATAAGGTTTGTGTTCTTATTGGCTTGGCATCAGTTATATTAAAGTATAATACTATGATGAAAAATTTGGAATCTATTAATAAAACATGCAAGTTTTCTGACTGCTAAACACAGTGTATAAGTTTGGCACTTTTGGATATACACGCAAGCTAGATGACTTTTATCTTCCTTTCACATCTGTTTTTTCCATCTCATCCACCATTATTCTGCTGTTTCTATTTGAGCATACACCCTTACAGCTTTACCTTCAAGATATTTGAGGATGCTTTAAAAGATAAAAAGAGAGTCATGGGATTATGTTGTTGTGTTATGGACAACATAGTGCTATTTGACTCCTATATCCTCCTTGCAAGTGGCAAGACAACGAACATAAGAAACCAAGAGGCATGAGCATATTTCTCCATACACTCCTCATGTGACTACTGGTGAGTATTGGATCTGCACCACTGATTAATTGTGCCACAGAAGACGAGACAGTGCAGCTGCCTCTACAATAACCTATCCAGGCTCTTTGAGTTATTATCTTGGGCAAGAACACAGGAGTGGTGCAGCAGTTTTTACACAGAATTTAAGATAGGCTTGGACAGGGATTATCTTATGGAGAGCCAGACCTGTTGTCTCCACACCATGCATGCCGAACAAGTGCAGTGGAATCCTCTAGAGATGCATCGAAGGGGCTGCTCTTTGCCAGGATGAAGCCAGCAGATTTTATGCACTTGTGTTCATCCCATATCAAGCATGATCTGGCTCCTACTATGCTGCAGAGCATTCTGGTTTCCTAGAAAGCTTGTTAGCTCTGTTGCAATGTGCTGCACTCAGAAAGTCAGTTCAGGTCGGGCACTATTTCCGAATGAGTAAATCCTCCACCAGTTTGGAGTGTCAAGGGAGTGCAGGCCAGAGATACTCCTGGGTCTGGCCAGTCTCAGAAGAACTGGTTCCCTGACTGCTCTCAGTACTTGCATCATCCATGTCTTTCTACTGTTGGGAAAATAGTTGTTTCTTTCCATCAGATAATGGAGAATTCACCGTAATTATTTTTGGCTGGTGTACTGCTGCTAAGAGCTATTTCAAAGTGGTGTAATACAGAATAGGCTCATGTGAGTGTATGGTTCCTTTGTTCTGGAGAACATGGTGTTACTGAAGGTCAGACTAAGAGATCAGAAACCTCAGTAAAAATCCTTTCAGTCTGAAGCAAGGAAAAGGCTTGAACCAATCTTACCTACTCGTCACATCAGTGGGGCAGTCAAGTTCAAAGGAAGGACCTTGGTCTATTGACACGTAATCTACTCTGTTCAAAATGCATTCACAGATGCTGGCACAGGACTTTCCAACCTGGCAGTGAACATGACCATCTTCTATAACAAAGCAGCGTCAGACTGAGGAGTTGAGAGCAGATGCATCTCAGTACTTCCTAGCCCACTGAGCAGGGAGCTCTTCTTTGCTTCAGAGTATTCAAACTAGAGCTTTGAAGCAGAGAGTCACCAGAACTGCATCCTTCGTATCACTGGCTGATCTGGATCCCTCACTGATGATTCTGGATGCTTCACTGCCTTCACTCTCTCAAAAGTACCTAAAATACTCACACGATTTCTTTCCTGGAGAGGATTTTATATGCTTGTGAAAAGAAAGATAGAAAGAAACAAATAGAAAGTCACTAAATAGTTTGATCTGAACAATACATACATTTTTAATTTATTTTGTTCAACAGAAGTTAAAAACCTCTATGATTCACAATATAATCAATGTTTAAATGGTGTGGTAGGCATCATCTTTATTTTCACATAAATTTCCCTACCGCTGTGCTCTTAAGCCTACATGCAATCATTTCTTACAAGCCTTTTTTATATTATATGCCACAGTGAATAGAATTTGCTTTGATCTATTTTGTGAATGAAGGCAGAACCCCTTTCCTTTTCATAGTCTAGATACCAGACTCCAGCAAAGTTCTCTAGAGCAGTTGTGTTTTGAAAGAATGTTACAAAAAAATGTGAAACCTGCACTGGCATAACATGAGAAGACCCTCCAGAAATCAAAATGCCAGACTAGTGAGCTGGAATTTGCCTGTTGCTGACTGGGAAGGGAGAAGGGAGAAGAAGAACAACACACATTCTTACTCCAGAAGGAAAAACCTGGTTGTGACTCAGACTGGGGAGAATTTTTTCCAAGAACAGTTCATCCTAGTGAAACTAAAGACACTCAGGTCATCTTGCCAAGGTCATTGACATTTTTGTTTATCTGATTCTTAAAGGGAAATTACCAAGTTAAAAGTTGCGGGCTGTATCCTCCATGGGCCAAACTGCGGCAGCTCCAGTGTAGCTACTGGAAGCATGCGTTTCACCCCGTTTCTTACGAGTCCTTTTCTTATGTTATTTGAGTTTTGCGTTGCAACCAATCTTCATAATGTCTCCCCAGTTGATTTCTGAAAGTCAAGCTAGTTTGGCTTTCCCATATGTAATCCTATAGCTGCATGACTGCAAACAGAATAGTGAAATACACACAAGAAAACGTGCTGGAAGACAGAAACAGTGTAATGAACATGTTGTGTTAGTGTCTAAAGCAACACTGGGCCATAGCCTCCTGACACTTGCTTTTTCCTATCTCCTCCCATTCCCAGTCAGCTCTTGTTATATGACTGCCCTTTTCCTTCTTTCATGTACTCCTGAGGTACAGCAACTGCCTAAAGCCTAAAGCTAAAACACCACATTCACTAAATACTGAATCTCTGTAAGGTGTGACCTCCCTACAGAACCAGCTGCACAAAGACATCTTCACTGTTTTCACAAAGAACAACTCCTTGCTGGAGGCAAGCATTTGAAAATAACGTCTTACTCTAGATAGTAACATTTTTGTTATGTTCATATGATGACTTCCTTCTACAGTTTAAAAATCAAGGGATTTAACTCTAGCAAAGTGTCAGTGTTGAGCTCTCCTTATGTGCCTTCTGAATGGAAAAGCCCTCCTTGTTGGCCAGTGGGGTGAGGTACAAATGTAGTCTTAGGTTCACTGGTTCTAAATTTGACCAACGGCCAGTGTTTCATACTCCCTATTGCTTCAGCATTGTGCAGGTCTGCACCAAACCAACAAGCTGGATTTAGCAAAGTCCTAGGATAGAAGTTATCTGATTTTTCAGTGAAAGCAGAGATCCTCACACATTCAGCTGGAATTTTAAGAAGAAAACACTATCTCTGATGAGAATTCTAATCATGCACCTGTATTGTAAGCTTGTCAGGGCACATTTTCTCTCTGCTACAGCCAGGGCATACAGGGACCTATTCTTCAACGGTAGTGATATGCTGCCATTAGTAAGGAGCAACCTTCTGTGGAATTGTCTGCCTGACTAAATGCATGAAATCTGGAGTCATTTCAATGCATTGCAGGTCCTCTGGAAGCATAATCCTCCCATACATCATGAGGGAACCTGATACATACAGTCTAACTGCAAAGAGTTTTATTTACAAACATACTGCATATTATTAACAAATCAAAATCCACAGTGTAAGATTAATTAGTATCTTTGAGTAATTTATCCTACAGAGTACAGAACGATAGCTCCTGGCAATACTCCACAGGAAAACTTTTGTGTAAGTTATCACTTTGACATCTTTTTTTTTCATAAGAATGAGATGCAGTTTCTCTCAAACACATAGAGCCAGGCAGTTAGAAGCCACTGTCCTTTTATGCCTGACCTCACTATTGCTTAATAAAACATTTTCCTGTTTTGGAAACACTTGGCTATTCAAAGTACAAGCAGAGACTCTAACAGCCCCTTCAAGTAGCCTTACTGTGAACTACAGCTCAAGAGAAAAGTATACTGAGGGTTTAATAACAAACATGTTTAGAAAACAGTAACTAATCACATGGGAAACCACATATTTCAGCACGTTACTCTAGGCAGGATTTCTGTTGCAGAACAATTACTAAATCAAAGTGTCGATTATTAAGAGATACTTCTTTTATTACTGAACCTTCTCCTTAATAAAATTACACGTAAGACCTACACAAAATACAAAATTTATCAGACAAGTCTGTCTACACACTGCTTCTGAATATCCCTAAAAAATCCAATAAATTCTTCTCCGAATTTATTAGAAGGCCATGTCCATTAAGCAGTCAATTTTTGTTGTTCCCCTGAGAGACCGCTTACGGCAAATTTTACTGTATTTCCTTCCCTCTTGGTATTGACTTATAATAAAAGAAAAACATTTTTTCCCTGAGTTTTCCAAAATTACATCAGTATCCATCCACTTCAAACAATTTTTAACAAAGGCCTTGTCCAGCTGGGTAAACAAAAAGGTTTTACATATATTTCATTGAGCATTTTAAATTTCATGTTGTGAAATATTAAGGCAACACTTCTTGCCAAAACCCATCGCTATGGGATGAATAATTTTCTACATGTTTAAACTATACCTATACTGAGGTGTACGTGCTCTTACTTTCACAGCAGAATTAAAACATCCCAGTGTAATGAACTTGTAACTTCACATGAAATATGGCATTAATACCTATGGTCTTAAACAACAACCTTAAGGTAACATGTCTCTGAAACAATAAATACCGACTGAATGAAAAGATAAACTGCTCAGGCTGATACACCTGTCATAAATATAAGCATTATAATGTATCTTAGCTTATTGTCTTTTTCAGCAGATTAAACTCAGATCATTACCAAAGTTGATGAACAGATCTCCTGAGTGCACAACTATTCCCAAACAAGTAGCAGCACAAGCAGCCAGCTCAGTGCCCCCTAAGAGGAAACTGTTTTTATCCCCAGCCGTTGAGGGCATGCTGTTTGAATACAATTAGAATGAAGCTTTAAGCAGAGACTTTGGGGTTTTGGTTTTTTAATTAAAAACATAAAATCCAAGGAAACAAACTCAATATGAGCCATTCCTCTTTCTTTGGTACTTTGATATTTTTTTTAATTTTTTTTTTTTTAAAGCTGAATTCAACAGCATTTGATGTTAAAGAAAGGAAACTCTGTTCCTCAGGACAAGGTGACTGGCAGAGTGGGTATGGAAAGATTGCCGCTACTTGTAGATTTGTCTTAGCAGCTAAAGTTTCCTCTTTTTTTCTTTTTTTTTTTTCTAGGACATAAAGACAGCTGAAAATAAGTTAACAATACAGAATAAAGACCTTGTTTGACTTGTTGCATAGCCCTGAAATCTTCTTCAAACCAAATCCAGCTTTCACTTACATCGTCATGATCTCAGTGGAGCAGAATTTTCTTGTGATGTGCTGCTATTCAATAGAGAAAATTGTAGAGAAAGAAGCCCTTCCTGCACTGAATTCTAAACAGGCTGATGAGTGCTCATTGCTGCCAGAGTTATCCTGACTGCAGTGTCTCACTGCAGAAAGTACATGGAGTCCATTTGTTTGAAAGCCACAATGTAAATCCCTAATTACTTGTTACATGAGGTATCAATTAAACTTGCATGTTTCTTTATGGTATTTCTTAGACCATCAGAAAGACTGGTGACTTTATAGCAGATTCACGAGTGTGTGGCACAGGAGTTCTGGGTCTTGATCCCAAGTGGTCTTCCTGTGGAAATTTACAGGCAAGTGTCACTCCTCATCTAATGACAAACAAGACCTCTGCATACCATGATAACACATTAATATACTGTAGTGGATTAGCATTGGCTAACAGCCAAACTCCCATCCAGGTGCTCACCACTCCCATCCATCAGGAAGGGGAGAGAAAATAGGTTGAGAAAGTTCATGGTTTGAGATAAAGAGAGGGAGATTGCTTACCAGTTGCTGCCATGGGCAAAACAAACTTGTCTTGGGGAAAATTAATTTATTTTATTGCCAATTAAAATATATGTGAATGGTGAGAAACAAAGACAGTCAATAAAATCACCATTCCACTCTCCTTTCCCAGCTCTCACTCCTTTGTTCCAGACCCCTCTATCCCACTCAAATGGTGCAGGAGGTTGCAGTCAGTACAGTAGTTGCCTCTCTGCCACTGACTGCCTCCTCACATTGTTCCCCTTCTCCACCATGCGTCCTCTTTGTGGGCTCAAGGGTACTCCATGGGCTACAGGGGATATATACTCTGCCATGGAGCACCTCCTCCGTCTCTGACCTTGTTTTTGCCTCGTGCTGTTTCTCAATCTTTTTGTTCTCTCCTTCTCTTTCTCTGGCATTTTCTGCCCTTTCTTAAATACACTTTCCCAGAGGCAACCCCAGTGTGGCAGAGGCAATCTGCTCTGTCCTGTGGTGGGTCCATTGGAGCCAGCTGGTATGGCTGTGGTTGGCATGGGACAGCTCCTGGTCTCTTCTCACAGAGGCCACCCCTGGAGCGCTCCTGTTGCAAAAACTGCCACAGACACCCCGTACAAATACACACTATCATATTTCCTAGCTGTAGAAAGAGTTGCTTGCCATAATGCCCATTTTGCTGTTTTACTGTGTGTTGTGACATTATGTAATGAAGAGTGTTGACAATTTGTGATTGGAATGTGGTATAAAACTTACAGTTTACTAACGTTGAAGATTTGTGAAGATATTCTTCATGTTCTTTTTTTCTGACAAATTTCTCTGAAACCCTCTTTCACCTTTCAGAAAAGATTACACAAACTCATGGATTGAACCAAGTGTGAAGATTAAACAGAAAGGAAATACAAATAAAAGAAAAGAAATGCTGTATCTACAGCGGTTTAATCATCTAAACAAAGAGGACAGACAGATATGTATGGATAAGGATGTGTGTGCTTCTGTATATGAAGAAAGAAAAAAGAGGAGAGAGTGAGAGTAGGAGCAGAAGGAGGAAAAGTAACTTGAGAACTTGCACACTCCTGACATCACAAGGCAATGCACACAGCCACAGATGCAGTTATTTATGGCTAAAGGAAGTACATGCATTGGTGCAGGCTGAACCAGGCTCACACAGTGGTCACCTGCCTCAACTTACCCAGTCAATCTGCACCATAAAAGATCTTTCCATTTCTCTGCTGGAGTGTCAAAGCTGGAAGGAAGATAGAAATAAAATAAAAAGGACTAAGGAAGTTGTAGTGCATTTCAGGTGTGGAGGGCAGTTTACAGTATTAGATCTTGGCTGAAAAAAAGCCATCTGTTGTGGACAGTGGTGGTTAAAGCATATCAGATTCAATCTGTTACAACGTATCACAGAAAAATCAGCATCTGCTTGAGATTACACCTATAACAAGCAGTTTAAAGAAAAATAATCTGAAGGTAACTGCAGAAACTAGACTTTAAAGCTCCTGAGACTAGTAATCCTTTCTGTAACAGCTCCTTACTACTTAATGGCTTGAGCTTCACACAAACTGTGGGCAATAAAATGCAGTGTATCATGTGGGCAAGAAAGCCAAAAAATCTGCTATTGGGAAACTTCTGAAAGTTAAAAACTTGTATATGCAATGCAAACACGTTGTGGCTCCACTGGACACTGAAGTATGGTAAAGTAAACAGGAAAATGCTTTCACATTTAATTACTTCTTTGAAGCATATTAATGTTTTCATGGGAAGTGTTTCCAGTCCTCATCTATTTGATTCTATTTATTTTTCCTAGTCTCTTTTTTCCTTGCCTTTTCAGAACTTCATTATTTCTCAAAACAGGACTAGAGTAAAAATTACCGATAGGAGAAAATGAGAAAAAGAGATATTTTTTACAGAGAAAAAGAGAATATTTTTAGCCAATGTGGTGCTGCCCTAGAGAAGCTTGTCTGACAGTTTACTGCTGACCCTTGCTTTGTACTGGGTCACTCAATGTATATGTGAAATAAAACCTCTCCTGTTTTTAGTACTTTCTGGCACACCAAGACATATGCAGTGTATCAAGTGCAAACTATTTTAATTCCGTTTTAGAGACTGACAGCAGGTCAAGACAGGGGCAAATTGACTAAGCATTGAGAGGGTGCTGCTGTGAACTCTTCTCCTGGAGGAAAAGACAATTTATATGGCTGTCAGCCTTTTACATTTCACAGCAGTACAGTCACTATCTATCTGTTTTGCCAGAATGTTTACAGTCAAAATAAGGCCTTTATTAAAATACAGTGACAGTTCCTTACCTTAGGGATTTTTGTGGCTTCAACCCTTACTGAAACCATAACAAGAATACTTTCTAAATATTTATGAATAATTAAACTGCTGAGTAGTGCTTTTACTTAGCAACTGAATTACTGTCTATTGAATAGAATGATCATAGAATCTTAGAATACCAGGTTGGAAGGCACCTCAAGGATCATCTGGTTCAAACTTTCTCGGCAAATGCATGGTCTAGACAAGATGGCCCAGACGAGCCTTAAAGTGTCGAATGTTGTGGAATCCACCACTTACCTGGGGAGATTATTTCAATGGCTGATTCTCCTAGTTGTGAAAAATTTTCCTCTTGTGTCTAGTCAGAATGTCCCCAAAAGTAACTTGCATTGGTTACCCCTTGTCTTTTCCATGTGACTCCTTGTAAAAAGGGAGTCTTCCATCTTCTTTATAGCCATCCTTTAAGTACTGGAACATGGTGATCACCTCCTTGATCACCTTTGTGGTCCTTTCTGAACCTCTTCAGCCTGTTCACACCTTTTGTGTATAATGGGAGACAAAACTGAAAGCAATATTCCAGGTGTGGCCTGACAAGCCACACGAGAGTGGGATAATGACTTCTTTATCTCTGCTGCTGATGTCCTTGTTGATGCAACCCAGCATCCCTTTGGCTTTCTTTGCGACAGCAGCAAACTGTTTACTCATATTGAGCTTATTGTCCACCAGGACCCCCACATCCCTTTCCACAGAGCTGCTCTCCAACCAGGTGGATGTCAGCCTGTGTGGCACTCTTGGATTATGTTTTCCCATGTGCAAGACCTTACAGTTGTCCTTGTTGAACTTCATAAGGTTCTTGTTAGTTCACTCTTCCAGCCTGTCCAGATCTGCCTGCAGGGTAGCTCTCCCTTCCAAAATGTGCACTTCCTCACTCAGTTTGGTGTCATCCACAAATATTATCATAGTGCACTTGATTCCATCATCCAAATCACTTACGAAGCATTGGGCCCAGTATTGATCCTTGGGGGATCTCACTTATGACACATTATCAGTTTGAACAGTACCTGTATCCCACCACCCTCTGGGAGCAGCCTCTCAGCCAGTCCCCCACTCACCACAGAGATCACTTGTCCAAACCATAATGCATAATTTCTCTAGGAGGAGGTTGTGGGAATGATTTATTCACTTGCCTTAGACATAATGTGGCACTTGCTTTTAATGAAGACTGACCACTTCAGGTGTCCAGTTTTCCTGTCTCTATACGTCTTTTCCCTGTATGCAATGAAAGAAGCAAAACTTATCCGTACATATATGGCATCATATTGTGTCCTAAAATGAGGCTAAAGCATGGCAGCCATGATAACCTAACACTCTGTGCTCCAACATTTCTTGCTTCATGTTGCTTATTGGAAAGTTTCCACATCTCATCCTTGTAGATCTGGCTAAAACAGATTGTTTTTTCTTCACAGATAATACCTTTTCTTTACTTTGACGACAATAATAATAATGGGAATAATATTCTTGTCCTGTAAAACTAGGCAGTCAACTGAAGGAACTAAAGCTTGAGTTCATATGCTGGAAGTGGTTCACACTGACTAAAATGGCAGGTGGCACCAGCTGCAACACTCTTCTTTGTCAAATTTTGGGAAGGGAATTGTGAGCAGGGTCATGTAAAACAATGGAGGAATCATGTCCATTTAATTGGGACAAATTTTGTTTGATAGGATGGCTTAACAGTGATTCACACTTGGAGTTATTCAAAAGAGTAGCCATGGAAAAGAAGAACTGAAGGAAAAAAAGTTGAATACAGAATACCTTATGCCCCAAAACAAATTAACAGTTCAAAGGAAATTTCTGCTTGGAATAACCACAACTGAATCAGGAACATAGACTCATCTTGATGAGAAGTCACAGACCACCGGATCGCCAGGGGCTCAAAAAAACCATCTAAGTACCATTTACTTATATGGTATAATTAAAGCTTTACATAGCACTGTGTCTGGCTTTGACTACATAAAAACTCTTGAACTTAATTTGGGCTGGGGACATCTTAGGATGTAATTATTTGATAATTAAAACCACTATTCTGTTATTTATTTTAGTTTATTTATATAGGTGAAGAATATGTGAGTTATGAACACTACCGACACATCAGTCTTGCAAAATTCTGTTGTTTTGACAAGAAAATAAATTATAAGTAGGTTTTGAGTCAAATCAGTATGACGCAAGTATGAACAGGAATTTACATGGGTGTAGTCACTACTCATTCATATTATCATTTGACTTTTATGTGAAGGCTAACATCCTTTCTTTTATGAACACTTCTAGGTATATAATGGCTGCAGTTTATTTAAAGCCTAATTCTACCCTCATCTCATGTAACGTACTGTACTTTGAGCAAGACAGCACTTCCTACCTTTGTACTGGAAAACAGGGTAACTTTAAAGAAAGCTGCTACACACTGAGTTACAACCACCACATAGTGCAGTATTTTATAGCAGTATACTTTCAAAGAGCCAGAGAGACCTGACCATATATTATCTAACTTCTTCCGAACTACATTTAAGATCGTGTTTCTTAGCTAACCTCTTATATTGCTTTAATCTCCAGGTCTCCATTTAAAATTGCTTCATGTTTATGGTTTTCTATATACATTAAAAATCTTTTTAAAAATTGCCACTTTTCAAACTCTGGCAGGTTTTCTGATCTTAGTTAAAGAAATCATATCGCTTAGAAATGAGCTCGGAGCACAAAATGGCATGAAAAATATAATGTTTTAAAGGTATAATTAAAAGTCTCTGTCTGGATATTAGTTTGGTGCCACCATATGAAAAATCAAATTAGTTATGTGTCCCACGCACAGCCTTGAAGCTAAGAGGAGAGAAACAATTGACTACCTCATGAAAGAATAAATGGCAAGATGATGATATTAAAAGCCAATTTAGCTTATAAACTTTATACACTGTAGAAACAAAATGGGAAGTATTTGTGAAACCATGCAGTCTTTGGGTGGTGAATCTGAGTTGATTTCACCAGGGAACATGTACTATCTTGATAGAAGACAAAACTATACTGTGAGCCTCATTTGGAAAACTACTGTAGAAACACGAAGATTTGCTAAAAGAAAGACAAAGTTATGGTTACCTTTCCAACAGTCAATATGCATTATCTCTCCTTAAAAGCTGTGAAGCTTTTCATGGGTTTGAACCTGTTCTGGAAAAAGTGTGTAGATATATGAAGAATAATCTAAGTGTATCCACTTCTAGAATATCTCTTTATTTTCAATTTAAACTGAAGGACACATTCACCTTGAACTTAAAAAGACTGATGTGCCTCAGATATTCAGTCCCTCTACCTGATGTGTGATGAAACCTCATTTATAACCTGGCTGCAGGTCTACCTAGTACGATATAGCATATGAGGCCTAGTGACTAGTGTAAGTTACCTAACATACTAACAGCCACTTCATTTCTTTAGTCATGAGGACAAACAAAAGTTCTAACTCCTTTTAATGTTGCCATGTTATATGAAAACCAGATTCCAGGATGTGGACATTTCCATTGAAACCTACCAGAATGTCTGCTAAATTTGGCAGGCGGATTATTTTGGGAGCACTATGAAGTTATTTTTGACAAATTCTTTAGTCTAAACATTCAGTATAAGTCTCATCCCATCACAAGTTAAAGACTTCTCTTATGCCTGGGAGGTCTCAGAACCACTAACATTCCTCCTGGACAATTTGGATCTGAATGGAATTATCTTCAAATGGAGAAGATTAATAAAGAACATAGCTAAAGGAAAAGTAGAGTTTCAAGAATGTCCCAGTATTCTGGCTTTCAGGACAACACTGTATTGGCATGTTTGTGAGAGTCTATGAATTTTTGAGATCCAGAACTTTGCTTAAAAAATTGTAAATGTTCATGTAGTTGTTCTAACAGATCAAGTGCCTAGAGATTTGGTAAATTAAAAATACCACATATAAGGAATTAGATTTTGCATTATAAAACACAAAGCCTTCCATTCAAAGCAGGAAAATCTGAGATGATTCAGTACTATGTCTTAGTCACACTCTCAGACTTACTGCTGATATGACCCTTATGAAGGTGTCCTTGCAGGACACCTGGCTAGCTGGCAGTCCCTCCCACTTCCTTGGCTGAGAGTCTTTTCCCAAGCGTGGGCCTTTCAAGTCTCTTTCAGTATTCCAGCATTCTCATTTCACAGAAACAGAGGACAGCAGGTCAGAGAATAACTTTCTAAATGAAGTGTAGTAATTCTGTATACATTTTATACATACATACACATGTGCATGCATAATACACTATATATATAAATAATATATCCACTTAATAGTATCTCTTTGCAGTAGAGGTGAAAATAAACACCTGGTGCATACAACAGGATATACATACTAGTAAGAAGCTTCAGTCAGAGAGGAATTTTATGAAACACAACAAGGACAAGTGTATAGTCTTGCGCCT
>NW_009732904.1:4305-22510 GCF_000703405.1 Apaloderma vittatum | reverse complement strand
TTGGTTACATATTGTAACCCAAGACACCCACCTATGGGGAAGCCAGCATGCAAATCTGTTGAAAAATATCAGCTGAATTAGTGCACTGAAGTCAGTCTTCATTTGCTTGGCCTCAGTTAAAATCTGAAGAGGCTTTGCCAAGACAAACTGACTTTGCCAAATCAGCAGTTGCTTTATGACTTCTTCACAGAGACTATCAATACATTGTAAGAAAATAAACTGACGTTATTTTATATAGATTTCAAGCTTCCAAGAAACAGAAAGTTCTAAGTGATGGCAGGACCTCCAGAGCTCCCATGCCACCCAAGTCAAACTCCTCTGTGAAGAAAAGAGTTAGATGCAGACCTTGCCTACATAAATACATTGAATGTCCTCATGAGCAGGGTTACACAGCTGTTATAGCAGCAGTGTCACTCTAATTAGAGCATACACGTAGGTATCTTCCATAACATACTAAAATACAATGCAATAGCTGATTCAGGACTGTCATTTCTGAATTCAACATTTATTCTTGTCTTTATTAAATATTAACTTGGAAATCTGATCACTGTAAGAACCATTTCATTGTAGCGACAGCCCCACTTTGGCTGACCTCCAGCTTAGCTAGAACAATCAAATGTTTTTGGATGGCCAAAAGAAACAAAGAGACAAATTGACAGACAGAATATAAAGGCTCTTGAACTGCGATCATTGTTACCAAATGCTAACCAGAAGCTTTAAATGACTGCAAGTTGCGAGCTCTTGCAGTTTTATGAGGGTCACCATGGATACTGTAAGAACACCTGAGTAAAAGAGACTGAATGCACATCCAACACAAACACCTTTTCATAGAAGATATTAGCATTTCACTGTCTGTCACTGAATGCCTGGGTCAGCTTATTAGTCTTTTTTTTCCAGTATATATACTGGATGGGTACCAAAAAGATGTGTCTACCACTCTCTCTCCTTGCTCCCCAGATTTTAAAAATCATCCTAATCCTTGACATAGCATAATAAAAAAAAAAATTTAAAAAACCATAGGATTTTTAAATTAGAAGATGGGTTTTCATCAAGGCTTCAATCAGGTTTTGCTAATAATCATTATAAACATTGGAATTTGTGGGTATAGAGGAAAATGATATGACATTCAGTTTTTTATACAGCTGACAGAACATCAGTTTGATTATTAGGACTTGGAAGAAGAGAACTAAAAAGATACATGTTCCCTCCACACTACTCCCCACTCCCCCAAGAAAAGTGATATAGAAACAGAAGGGGAAAAATAAAAGAAAAAAATTAAAAAGGAAAGAAAAAAAGTTATATAGAATGAATACCTTTTTCCACAACTCTAACTCGGATTTCTCCTGGTTTGACAACAATGTCAGGCGGGTTCTTGACATCACAAATATAAGTGCCGTTGTCCCGGAACTGCATGTTTGATATACTGATAGAAGCATCTTTCTTGTTAAGATCTCCAGCCCAGGTGATCCTGTCTTTAAATGGTATGTCCTTTCCAGGATATGGCTTTCCATTAAAGTAATAGAAAAACTGTAGTCAAGGAAAAAACAATCCAGTTAGCAATTACGGAGCTACCACGCTTCTCTCACTATTACAGCATTCTCCCAGAATCCATTGTATTATACACAACTAGTATTTGAGATTACTTTTTCTCCTGCCTCACCACTTGATTCTGGCTTGTTGCCTCTTGGTCACATAACCATGCTATGGCTTGCAACTCAATCATGTTACCATAACAGACTGCAAGTTCTGGTTACCCGTTGGTTTTGGTTTGCCTTGTGGTTGGATTGTTTGGGCTTTTTATCCTGTTCTTGAGGACACGGTGTTTCACAGACAAGGAGGCAGGGGACAGAGGAAAAGCCTGGTAAGCTGGGAATAATTAAAGGATAGAATAGTTCTGGATCACAGCCATCTGTCTTTCAGGCACGGGTAGCCTTTTGCATTCTAGTAGGAAAATGATACCATGTTTCCTATCCAATGTTTTGCTATGTGTTACTTAAAACTACAGCACAGCTAAACTTGCATACAATATCCTCCTTCCTTTCATCCCCCCAAAAATCCCATGAGCAATTCAGAGTGTACCTAGCTGTTTTTCAGAAACCTTCACAGCAACTACATATAAACATTTCCTAGTTTTTAGGTAAGTTACACATTGGCCCTGTACTCCCTAGACATGGCCAAAAATCTTTGAAGGATGAACCTTTTACTACAGTCTGAGAACAAACTGCTTGTTTCCTCACTAAACCTGACCAAAATTGGAATTTCATAGAATCATAGAACAGTTTTGGTTGGAAGAGACCTTCAAGATCATTGAGTCCAACCTTTGTCCCAGCCCTATCAACACCACTAAACCATGTCCCTCAGCACAACATCCACCCGTCTCTTAAAACACCTCCAGGGACGGCGACTCAACCACCTCCCTGGGCAGCATGTTCCAATGGCTGACAGCCCTTTCAGTAAAGAAGTTCTTTCTAATATCCAACCTGAAACTCCCCTGAGGTGGATATTAAGTTCTTCCTAATATCCAACCTGGCCTCAACTTAAGGCCATTTCCCCTTGTCCTATTACTTGCCATTAGGGAGAACAAACCAATCCCCACCTGGCTACAACCTCTTTTCAAGTAGTTGTAGAGAGCGATGAGGTCTCCCCTCAATCTCCTCTTCTTCAGGCTAAACAGCCCCAGATCCCTCAGCCATTCCTCATCAGACATATGTTTCAAATCCTTTACCAGCTTGGTAGCCAAGCTCTGTACCATCTCCAGCACCTCAATGTCCCTCTTGTAGTGAGGGGCCCAAAACTGGACACAGTACTAGAGATGTGGCCTCACTAAAGCCGAGTACAGGGGGAATGATCATCTTCCTGCTCCTGCTGACAGCACCATTCCTGATCCAGGCCAGGATGCCGTTGGCCTTCTTGGTCACCTGGGCACACTACTGGCTCATGTGTCCATCAACACCCCCAGGGCCCTCTCTGCCCCTCCCCTGCGCCCCCCCCCAGCCCCTTCTCCCCAAGCCTGTAGTGCTGCTGGGGGTTGTTGTGGCTGAAGTGCAGGACCCGACATTTGGCCTTAATGAAACTCATGGAACTGGCCTTGGCCCAGTGATCCAGCCTGTCTAGATCCCTCTGCAGAGCCTCACTACCCTCAAGCAGATCGACACGTCCACCCAGCTCGGTGTCATCTGCAAACTTACTGAGGGTGCACTCTATCCCCTCGTCCAAATCATTGATAAAAATGTTAAACAGGCGCGGCCCCAGTACTGAGCCCTGGGGGACACCACTCCTGACCAGCCGCCAACTAGATTTAACTCCCTTGACCACTGCTCTTGGGACTCGGCCATCCAATCAGTTTTTCACCCAGCAAAACATGTGCCCATCCAAGCCAAGAGCAGTCAATTTCACTAGGAGAATGCTGTGGGCAACAGTCTCAAATGCCTTTCTAAGTCAAGGTAGACAACATCCACAGCCTTTCCTTCATCCAACCAGCAGAAGCGCATAGACTTCTACAGGAGAATACTGCTTTCAAATCTCTGGGACATTTGAACACTGGCTGTAACACTAAGAGAGGGATAAAGGCTGTACTGCAGGAACACATTCATTCTTAATTTCATGTTCTGAAAGAGAGCAAAACAAATTTAACTCAGCCAAGAATCAACACGATCTCTCTTCAGTTCGGTCTCCAGAGTATGGTTAAAGAAATTTAAGACAATATTCCTGCTTCCTTTTTCTACAGCTTTCTTTATGAACCAGTCTCTCCGTCACAGAACAGACTGGCTATAAGCCAGTCCTCTTTCCATTCAAGTCATCTCCCATCTCTTTTCCCGTTCCTACCCTTGACCTGAGGCTTGCCATTCCAGCATCCACTCTATCAGAGCTGCACTCGGAACATCAGGCCTGATCATTTGGCAGCCCACATCTCATCCAAACTAGGTATATGCCCATGATCATCTGTTGTGCTGCAGTCAATCTGACACTTATTTGTTGTCTACAAGCTAGCATAAATCCCACAAATTCTCTCATCTGGTAGGAAGTCTACTAGCACACAGTTGTCTGTCAATGCTTCAGAGGAAATCTGCATTGGTCTGCAGCTGGATTATAACATTTAGGACAGAGGAACTGCATTACCACACCCTTGTGCACAGCAGGTCATCCAACTAGAAGTCTAGAAGGCAAAGAGGCAGATTCCTCAACTCTCTAGGTGTCCTCACTTCACAGAGGAGAAATCATAAAGTAAAATTGTCATGGCTCAAGCCGACTGACCAGCAGGCAGAGACAAAGGAACCACGAGGTTGCTCCCTCGCTTGCTCCCTGCTACCGGGAGTGAGGAGGAGAGCCCGGAGGGAGCAGTAGGCAGAGCCTCATGGGGTTGAGATAAAAACAGTTTGTTTTAATGATGAAACATAAATGATAACAATAGCAGCAAAATAACAGTAGTGTTTAACCAGATATAATGCGAGTACTATGTAACACGGACGTCTCACCTCAGAACCCAGCTACGCAACAGAGAGGTGGAAAAGAGAGAGACCCCCTCCCAGGCCAGCTCCCTCTATATACCCTGAGAATGATGCCATGATGGTATCAAATATCCCCTTGGCTAGTGGCTAGCTTGGTTCAGCTACCCCAGCTATGCCCAGCTCCCAGCCTCCAGTGAAAATTAACCCTATCCTAGCTGAACTCAGTACAAAAATATGTCCTGAAACGCAAGCTAAGTGACTCAAGGCACTCCATGCCTATGATTAAGTTATTTAACATGAGACTTTTTGAAACCTAAAGCTGACAGGTTTAGGCTGGTTTAAGCTGATTGTGAAACTCGGCTGTCACCAGATGTTTCCTTCATGCAGAGATGTCTCTATAACCAGGCACGTGGAGGGGGGACGAGCAGGGGAAACAAGCAGGAGAAATTTTCAGTCAAGTTAGCCTCACCACATGGCTACAAGATTGCCAGTACTGATTTTAAAGAGGCAACGGGACCACCCTTTTCAGGACAAGCACCAACTTAGCTCAGACATAAGCTGATCATGGAAATGATCTTTCAAATTAACGTCCACCAAGCAACATAACTGACATGACTTGAGTTCATAAAAACATCTTCCCTCTATACCTCCCTCAGCCCCTCAAAAGAAAGAGAGAATTAACATCAGATCATGCTGGGTCACTTCTCTCAAAGCTAATTTGCTTTTCTCTCAGTGGTGCTGATAACTACATCCAGGTAGAATTCCTAAATTGACTTCACTTCCACAAAAATGTTATGTACTGAAATCGTATTTCTACAATAAGGGGTTTGGACAGTGAACTAGAAAGGGAAGGGCAAAACAGGATATATGGTGGGTACTTCCATGGAGAGCAGAAAACACACAAACAGACAGCTTCTCTTCACCCATCCTGTTCAACATTGGCAGGAAATATGTCCTACTTCCTTAAGCTTTTGCCCATCTATTACTTCGGCTTCCCAAAGAGAAGAGATCCCTCTTCAAAATGAAATATTTATTCACTGAGAGTTCAGATGCTAATTGTTCAGAGCTCTAAATATTAAGCAAGATGCTCATACGCTGGTTTTGATCATCTCTGTTCTGAGCATTAAAGAGCTCCTAGAGTTTAAATGACCTCATGTCTGCAGCAGAGGGAAGGAGACAAACACTAACAGGCTTAGAAAGCTGCTGTTTCCACATTTTCCCTGCTGTCCCAGAGTCTCTTGTTCTGCTTCCTCTAAATCCTCACTCAGGGCAAAGAATAAGAGGGAAGCAGAAGTGTCAGAGAGCTCAAACTCTGATGAGCACAGCTTCCGCTATAGAGGAAGGCAGTTAATAGCGTACCAAAGCCACTTCTTTGAAGTTTTGTACCCAAAGGATTTGAACACACTTGGGCTCAACATACAAGAAATGGGTGATGGCAATTATTATTAGCCTAAGTTGCTCGCTAGTCTGATTTTTCACTTGTCAAATAACCAAAATACGAGGCTGTAACTGCTTACTGAATTGCGCAATTTAATTCTGTTACGAAACCAGTGAGACTGGTCTTATTCTAAACCCCTTTGAATAAAGGATATACAATACACAAGCAGAAAGTAAGCAACACACAGCACAATGCAACACTTTAAGTGCAGCAGTTCACATTCTCTGACTGCTATCATTCAGTGCACAGCTCCACAGCTCATTTCAAGTGCAAGAGGATAGAGAGCTTAGGGGAAATTTCTTGGATGCTCATCTACTTCATATATACTGCTACCACACCAACACCTCCCTCCTCTGACTAACAAATTACTAGTATATTTTACAGCTGCTGCACACTGCAGTCTTTGCAAAGACCTAGCATATAGCAATATTTTTAAATAACTCTAAAAAAGCCTTCCTAAAACCACAGTGACAGAGACAAGACATATGGAAGGAGGCTCCAATCCACATTTGTTTGCTCCTCGGAACCAACTAGAAGACCTCTGCACACTTTTCACAGCCTCCCCTCCCAGGTTTGTTCCCCTACAGCCATTCCTTACTGAGATACGAGTTGCGGCTCCCTCTGGTTGAAAACTCCAAGAGACAGATGCTGCGCTGCTGATCACTTCCACAGATGTAAATGTGCACGGAAGCTTTGCGTCTGTCCCATTCTCCACAAATATCTCCTCCGGTGTGTTGACCTCTACTGCTGATACTTTGACTGTATGGGAAAGATATAGAGAAGAAAGAAGGAGAACAAGAGGCATCAGTGCTGTTTCGAGAATCAGGAAGCTCATATCACGTTGTCTGTAAGAGGAAAAAGAGAAGAAACATCAACAACTCCTACATCAAGTGTGTGCACAGACATTGCACTACACCTGCAATACAAACACATGCAGAGCAGGCCAGTTCACTTATCTTTCCTTGTATTATCCATTACAGGATGTTTTCCATCCACATATGTTTCCTCTACAACAGTTTGTGGAAGTCAATTCTACAGTGCAAAGGACGAGATTAAAACTCTTTCCTACTAGCTGCCAGCTGACATTGCAATAATAAGCTCTGTCAGAGGAACTAACATCTTGGATCCAGCCATTACTCAGTTTCCTCTCTGCCTCGCATCCTGTTTCTCATTTCCAGTTTTTCTCAGCTGTAGGTGGAAGAAAAACTCACCTCCAGAAAGCTGAGGAGTAAACCTCTCTGGCTCGCAGCTACATCATCTGCTTCTGCACTCTGGCATGCTTTAAGGTCTTCAAGTGCAAGATCTCATAAATAATCACTAAACTATAGTTAAGTATAGTTTAATTTTTTTCTACCATGAGTCATATGCATGGTCAAAACAGCAAGCAGATCACAACCACCCCTCAAATTTAAAGTAGTCAAGGTTAATATTGTGCTTGTACTGTTAGTTTTCTACAGAGTGATCATAATTCAGGATAATTCGCAAAACCTGTTGAACATATTCTTTATCTGGCTCCTTTCAAACTGCACACCTATCCAGATTTAAGTAAAGGTATATCTGTAAATTCACTCGAGTTCGTTAAGAACCAAAGTGTGATCTTGTGACATCATATAAGAATGTCTTTCAGCATTTGTGTAGAGTACATCCAAAATAAAAAAAGTCTTGTAAAATCACTGTGGGTGAGTGCTCATGTGACATGCCCCCAGTAACTTTAATGTAAGTTTCAATTTTTATTAAACCATAGGTTTTTGGCATAGAGATGGTACCAGTAATCTGCTTCTGATTACATGATTCTGTGTTTCTGGGCTACAATATCTTAAATTCAGGAGTTTTCTTCCCTTATTAGAAGAGGAAAGCAAGCTTTCTTGCTTCTTCAGCATTTTAGCTGACGATTTCTCAATGTTGAATAAACTAGCTCTTGAAGAAGGTAAACCGAAAAGAAAGATTCCAGTTGAGGACAGTTAAAAAACCCCAACAAAATAAAAATCTCCAAAAAACAACACCCATGTTAGTCCTTAAATCATGGGGTTTATGCTTCAGTCAGTGAAAGCTAGCAGCTCAACAGCTTTCATAAGTTAGACAGCAAGCTTCTTTCAAGTGATACGACCATCCCCGGGTATAGATTTGCTATAAACCAGGTTATTTCATTGGAGGTTAAAATTAAGCAAAGCCCACACTCTGTAAAGAATTTTAGAAACCTTATGCAAAAACACATGAAAAGAACAGAAAACATATTAACTTGAAGCCTCGTTCCCCAAGAAAACAAAGTTCACATGAGTTGTGCCACTTCTCGTCTTGCTCCCTTGCCCCAAGACTACTGAGTCTACTGGGCAACTCCAGCTGTCCGGCAGTGGCCCAGGGCCACAAGCACTGGAGGCAGCAGCAGTTGCCCTGCAATAGCGATCGCCTGTGAGCTCTGGAAGCTGTAGTTCAGTCAATGATACAGTCAGATGATGAGGGAGATGAAAATGCTCTGGCCATCTGAGTGCACTCAATAATCACTATATGTGCAGAATTGTAGGAATCGCTGTCTCTCATGGGTCCAGCATGGCAAGCCAGGGGATGGCAGAGCACATCCCCAGGGGACATGGAATGACCACGCAAGTACTGCAGTCACGGAAGAATTAAGCATACCAGTTTAATTACAATAACCAAAAGCAAAAGAAACCACCATTCATTCACGTTGCCATCCAGAGTCCATGCTGTTCACTTCTCGAACTCACTAACTCCTCGGTCCCGTCAGGTTGTGTTCACTCCCTCTGACTCCCCTGTCATCATCGCTCTCATTCCAAATGAGTGAAAGAGAAACTGCATCCTGAGGGAAGGGGATTTTCATCAAGAGGTTGTACCAGGTTGTACCAGAGTCTTCCTTCTCTTGTACATACTCTGACCCAGAGTCCATGCTGTTCACTTCTCGAACTCACTAACTCCTCGGTCCCGTCAGGTTGTGTTAACTCCCTCTGACTCCCCTGTCATCATCGCTCTCATTCCAAATGAGTGAAAGAGAAACTGCATCCTGAGGGAAGGGGATTTTCATCAAGAGGTTGTACCAGAGTCTTCCTTCTCTTGTACGTACTCTGACTGTGGGCCAAAAAATATTCTTTTGTAAAACAATTACCAAATATTTATTTGAATGTACAAAGGCTTCTAGTAATTCAATGAAATGAACTCAGAGCTGCTGTGCTTTATGTATTTTTTCCAGCTAATGGAGGAGAAAAATAAAAAAATATAAAATCAAATCCATTGTTTTGAGTCCAAGCCACAGTACAAGCCTCCCTTTCAAGCATAAAACAAGCAAGATGCCCTCAGCATTTGTGTAGGAGGAAAAGAGTCTGCACTTACATTGTCTGTCTGTACGTGGTACGGAGAACCCCTTGCCACACACAGGCAGTGGGTAGCACTTAATCTAAAGAAGTCACTGTTCTAACTCACTAGCAACCCTTGAAAGAACTGTAGCGAAGCAAAAGAAAAGAAATACCCAACTTCTCCCTACAGTCTGGGAAAGCAGGCACTATGTAATCTTGCACAGATATCTCCAGCAAGTTTAATTTTCCTATGTCCTATTTTTGTCTCAACTTCATCTTTTTATTTGCTTGCTCTTCCCCTCAGCCTAAACAAAGTCCCTCACTTTATTTGCTCTTCCAGTGTGCACTACTTAAAAAAAACCAAACCTCCTCAATCTTAATGTGATTGTTTAGAAGTGATAGAAAGGCCATAACATTTGACATTTGTTCAGTCTTAGCCCTCTACCCCCTTACTTCTACTGATGTGGTGACAGTTGCAACTACCTTGAATACTTTGGCCGCCTCTGCCATAATAGAATTCACATGGATCATCTCCATCTCTAGCTGTTTTCTTTCTCCTTCCACATTTGCTGGGATTACACCATTCTTCAAGCTCCCCCATCTACCTAAATACTTCAGCTGGAGGAAGTTGAATTTTGAGTCATATTCCAGTCACACTTACCCACTGCTCCATTCCTCAAGCTTACTCAGCCTTAGCTGGTCTTCTGTGATATATTTTTTTGTCTTGAGAGGGAGAGATAAGAGAGCTTTAGGAAGGGAAGGTCTGCAAGTCACGTAGGGCAAAGATAAACGTTTGCTCTTCTCCCATAGATCCTCCTTGATCTTATCATCCTGTCCAACCACTCACAGCCCAAATATTTCCCTCTGAATACCTATTCTAGACTTCAACTGCCTAAATTCTCCTTCGCAGCATAAAGTTGCTGCTACTTTTTTTCTTACCTACCATCAAAACCATTGGGAAAATTCCACTTGTGCCTCCCCAGTCATTTCTTTTTCATCTCTAGTGTTGCTGGAACAGTTTTACTCCAAATACAACAACTATCACCACTTAAATTTTCAGCCCCCACACTTAAACGAAAAGACTCCAGCCTCATCTTCCTTCTCAGACAATCCTCCTACTCTTGAAATAGAACATGACACTCGTACTCCTACTAACTGACTACTCTTACTTGCTAATCTTCTCTTATTGCTCCCATCACGGATCTTCATTCTTCATCAACACTCTCTCTGTTCTCAGGTCTCACTTTGCTCATTAATTTGCCTCAGGGATCTCTTCTGCAAAACAAGTTCAGCTCCCATCACTGCACTGACTACTCAGATCTGTGTCTCTGCTCAGGATCTGTCTCCTTACGTTCAAAGAGCGGACTCAGTCTGACATCTTTGCCAATGCCAAGATGTCAGCTCATACTAAATGGGACTAAAACAGAGCTCATTCTTCCCCCAGAGCCCTCCACCACTGCATTTATCACCACGGACCTGCCACATGGCTCTCCAACTCATAACCTGTACAGCATCTTTGACTTTGAACTCTTCTGAGGTCACAGCTGAGTCTTTCAGAATTCTCAGCCACCCGCTCAGCTGACAACGGTCTAAAAACTTCATTTTCTATCCTGGCCTTCATGCTCTGGTCAGATGGTCAGTAACAGACAAGTAAGCATTGCCATTCCTGGTAACCAAATTGTTCCAAAGGTGATGCTAAGAAGAGGAATATATCACATGCGCAAGATATCTGCTTTCTTTCACAAGCATTGCCACCTATTCAACTGTATTTAATACTGTTTTAACCTACTTGCTGCAAATGAACAAGACCTTCCAAATTCTGAAGGTGTAGCTCTCCAGTAGCTTAAGCACATCTGAAGTTGCAGAGCTTCTCATGTCTAAGTAATAACACCAGCATATCTGCCAGGTGACACAAAACTAGTGAAAAAGCTACATGTTTTCAAGTAGTTCGGCCCTGGCCCAGCTCACAACTCCCAGGCACTGTGCCAGCACTGATACTCTTACGAACAGCAAAAATACACTGCTCTGAAAGCACCTCTGTGGAAGAAGCCTTGACAGATACCAAGCAGCGAAGTATAGGAAGATAAACTCATTCAGAACAGATATCAGACGAGCATTCATAACCACAAGAGTTTGCATCTAGTTAGTTAACCAAATTGTGGTTAACTATTTCGCTTTCAGTGAGATTAAGATCAGTCAAGCTTATGGTTTTCACCAGAGTAACATGAAAGACTGCAGCACGGCACCGTAAGTGAATTTAACCGGTATCTTTGAAATGGGGTACACCTTGATCAAAAAAACTCTTGGAGAAGATGGCCAGTCACTGTCTACAGCACACTGATGGGAGTCCTCCCCAGGAAATCTTTGGCCAAGTCAGCAGGGACTCACCAAGTCACACATGCTGGCAACTTAATCTGCCCAGAAGACACTGCCTGTGTGACTGGCTAGCTTACAGGTCTAAGCCTGGATGCTCCCCCTTGTCCGCTACTACTGCCTGTTTACATTCAAAGCTATACCCTCAATTTAACACAACAATGTGCAAATTACAGTCCACTTCCCAGAACCAAGTTCCAAGGTCATGAGTTGGCATAACAAGGTTATGTAGGTTGGCATAACAAGCTTCACTTACACATGCCACAGTAATTAAATGACACCAAGCATCCAGCCTCTCATCCCTGCTTCAGTATTAAGACACTCTTGCCCACAACCATGTCATAGCATCAGTCTCAGACTTCTCAAGTCCACATGGTAGTACCTCCTCCTAAACACTGTCTCTCACACCTGAGAAAATCTGCTTAAAAACTGCAAACTTATTTCACATCCTTCAAGTTCTCTTTAGTGCTTCCGAAACATTTGGTAACAGCATCTCTATAAATCCAACCATGCCTAAGCTGCCAGCGCTCGGAGATCAATGCCTACTAAAGCTGAAGGGGTTTTTCACTGTTCTTACTTGTATTCCCTGGTTGCTTACACTTGTTTCATACTGGTTTAAAGAAAAAAAAAACAAAATGGGCAAGAATTGTTTTTACTCTACACTTTTGTATACAGAAAGATGGTCCCCATTCTACTAGGCAAAGGCTGAAAATTTAGTTTGGTAGCACATCACAAAGAATTCCTTCCTTACACGTAAGGTTTACACCAATTAACAAACAGCTAATTCAGTCTCCACTGAGATCTTGGATCCAATGAAAAAGTTTTCTTAATTAATGCTATGAACAGAGGAAAATAAACTTGATTCCCCTGGATCTCAGCTTGATCACTAGGAACCTTAACGAACTGCGAATGTAAATGACTAACATTATAATCACAGGCATCTTATTTCCACAAGCACAAACACAGCCTAAGTGGAAACTTTTATCAGATCACTAAATACCATGTACTTAGAGCTGCTACAGTTCCCATCCTACTCTGGGAAAAGTGTTACAATCCCTTCCCTCTTGAAATGGCTAGTCATCAGTTTACTAATTAATACAAGCAACTTGCTTCATTTATCTTAAAGATACCTAGTAACATAGTCATTTATACAATTTATAAATAAAGTCTCTTACAGCAGAAAGATCAAGAAAGAACCAAAAAGTTTGACGAAAGAAAGATTAAAAGATTTAGACAGGCTGTTACAGGTAATAGGCTGATGACAGAGTCACAGATGAGGAAAACAGAAAGAAATTCATTAAAACAGGTTTTGAGCAGTTCACATTTAAAGGTCTCGATAAAATGACAGAAAAATCAGTGTATCAGTATGTTCACTACGGTTTCCTCAGCAGCCCAGAAGTTTCATCAGAAAGGAAGATGTGGGATTTCCTAATGACAGAGGTCGTAAGTCACAAAAACAATATACACTTGTGAAACATTAAGAAATATTCTCAGTTAATGATGTTTCACAACATGCTTGACAAAGCCCACTGTTGACATGACTCTTAACTACAAATGCACAATATTTAGTTCCTTCTTCCACAAAGCACAGTTTCCCCATACAATCAGCAGAGAACAGCAAGACCCCTACAAAATATTTCAGCACAAAGTTATGGTCCTCTGCTGCAATCATAGGCACTTACGTCCCATAGGCCATCCTTTCTTCACTGTAGATAAAACATTCAGTGGAGAAATCCTACCTTTTGTGTCCCAATAGGCAGGAGCAGACATGCCCAAACTGTTGCTCTAAAACTCCAGAAGATCTGTTAAAGCATCCAGACGCTGGATCGAATTTCCACAGAAAAGAATTCACTGACATCATTTAGCCTTAACATGGAAGTGAAATCCATGCCAGCCATTCCATCCAGGAGAGTGTATTTCATAAGGACAACATGCAAGTATTAAGACGACACATAATGTTAACGTAAGAAAAAACAGACTGTCTGACCATCTCCACACCAGAAATTTATCACGGTGTTATCTGGTCATATTAGGTGTATAGATACAAAAATGCATATATACATACATATTTCTACATATATGTTCTTGCATGTCATTGAGGTGGATTGACCTTGGTTAGTTGCTAGACGCCCACCCAGACACTCTCTCACTACCCCTCCCCAAAATATGACAGAGGGAGAAAATAAGATGAAAATGCTCATGGGTAGAGGTAAGGTTGGGGAGATCACTTACCAATTACTGTCCTAGGCAAAATGACTTGGGGAAATGTAATTTAATTCATTGCCAATTTAAGTAGAGCTGGATGGGGTAAAACACAAAAACTAAAATACCTTCCCCTCACCCCTTTTTTCCCCCAGCTCAACTTCATTCCTTCATTCCCAAGTCTCCTACTGCCTCCCTACTCACAGGCAGCCAGGGGGAGATGGAGCACCGTGGTCAGTCACACCTGAGGGTTGTGTGCCTCACACTTTTCCCTGCTCCAGCATGGGTTCTTCCCAAGAGCTTGCAGTCCTTCAGGAGAAATTACTCCAGTCTGGGGTCATCCGTGGGCCACAGTGTGGATATCTGCTCCACCATGGCCTCTCCCAAACTTCCCAGGGCTGCAAGGGAATCTCTGGACCAGCGCCCAGAGCAATTTCTCGCCCCCTTCTTCTCTCACCTCGGGGTCTGCAGTGTTGCTCCTCACACTTTTTCTTCCCTCACTACTCACTGCCTGTGTGGTGATTTGTCCTTTCTTAAACACTATCACAGAGGTGCCACCAGCTCAGCTGAGGGGCTCAGCAGCGCCCAGCACTAGTGGATCGAGTGGCCCTGGCTGGAACTGGCTGCATCAGGCAGGAGGCAGCACCAGCCTCTTCTCATGGTGACTGTCCCTGCAGCCCAAACACCACCAAAACCAACCTTCATGTCTGAACCCCATACATTCATATACAACACAAAACAACATCAGTTACAGACATGATGACTAGACAAAGTCACACCAATCGCTCAACATCGACGTTTCAAAGCTAAAAAAAACTAAATTCTGCTGCCTCAAAGGAGGACAGAAGCGTGTAGTTTTGCTCTCAAATGGCAATTACCAGTACAGCTTTTTGCTGCTGCCTGAGCAGCTCCCCAGGTTGCCAGTCTTGTCGAGTAATTCAGGCCGCTGAAGGAAAGAGAGCTTCCTGTCTTCGGTAACACAGACGGTCCTGCAGCACCTCACCAGCTCTATGAAAGAGAAGGAAAGCTGCCGACACCTAGCCCAGGAGCACCTACCACCTCCAGCTGCCTTGCTGCTAGGAACATTCATCCCCCAAGCAGAAACAAGCTCAGAAGAGCAGCTGCTAACACAACACTCACTTTCTCTTGGCCTCTTTGCACATTCAGCTGAGCTCTGTCTGATTCAACGATGAGGAGGAAAAAATAGTGCATTGTCACCCCAAGTGAGCAGAAAAACAGTTTCACTGAGAAGCCTTAAGCAGGCTGTGGCAAAGCTGTCAAAGCCATCAATAACATCCATGTGCCTCAGCCCTGCATAGCTCTGTGCCTGTACTTTGACAGAACTTAAAGACGAGTCCTCAGAGTCACCGAGCTTGGCACCACCTTCTGGTCCCACACTACAGTGGTGTCCTACACAGGATGTAGAGCTGCTCCTTGTTCTACCAAGGGGCAGCAGGAGAACCTAACTCTTTCCAGCCAGACCACAGATTTCTTGTTCGGTCCCAAGGAGATCATTTCACTAGTGCATCATTCTCTCAACCTGGAAAGCATAAAATTGAGATGCTTGTAAAGATGCCAAGAGCTATGAACAAGTAAGCACTACAGCTGCACTGCCTCATGCTCCAATTAGTCACTCATGTGTCAGGTTCGGGAAGATGCTAATAACATCTAGTCCTGTTCTAGGGACTTTTCCTTGGGGAATACTTCCCTGCCTGTGCTGGAGACCGGGTCACTAATCAGCAGCTCAGGTACTTTCAAAACCAGACATTGTTATTTTTCCATCCAACAGCCCTTAAGTGGTTTTCCTTCCAGGACCAAATAAGTTTACAAGTGTTCAAATTCAAGTAAACAGTTCTTGTTGACAAATGCAAACCAAAACAGTGAAAAAGCCAAAGGGGCAAGTTAAGTAAACCCATTCAAAGTGCAAAGAGTAACTGAAACGGCTGATAGCAGCTGTTCTACCTCTAATCTTGCAATACTAACAGTCACTAGCAAACACAGCAGATTACTCCCTGGGCATACGGAAAGATTCCAGGAAATGGGAATTAAGAGTCAAGAAGGGCCACATGGAACAAGAAGATTAAAAGTACATCTTGGAAGAGTTTCTCTGAAATACACTGAATTTTTACTACAAAAAAAAAAGGATATCATTAAGCTTGCTTAACTAAAGAAGTGAGAGAAGCTGGGTGCACGTGCTCAACCTGTGGCAAGAGAAGGAGTGAAGAAAGCACCCCACCATCACAAACGTTTCCTAGAACTACTATAGCAATCCATTAAAACTGTCACAACCCCTACCAAAGAAATAAGAGTATTAAGGATCAGAAGTTGGAGACAAAAAAATACCCCAAACAAACAGCAACAACAAAAAATCCCAAGGTGCAGACAGTAGAGATGGACACATCACTGGCTGGAACAAAAGCTTCCCTCTAGGTCAGCACTGGTTATCAGTATATTTCAAGTGAAGCTGTGTGGAAGATACCAGTCACATTGCCAACAGCCAATGGCATCCAGCATCGTTTCGAAAAAATCTAGCATTAGCAGCATGGAAACTACCAACTGCCAAAACCAACTAAGCTGCAGAATTTAGGATGTGGATACACAAATTTCACGAGGAGATACAGTGCAAAAGGCTATGGATCAAAGAGACATAAGAAACTGCCCTTTATTCCCCTTTTACAATAATCAATCCACAAAGCTGCAACTCGGTGACAACAAATCTATATACACCAAGAAACATTTACAGAGGATAAGCTTTGAACCATCTGAGGTATTAGTAGCATTTCAGTACCAGTCACTCCCACCTGCCATCACTCCTGACTGAGCATCGTGTTTGGCTCTTGCCAACTATTGTTTTTTCCACCACTCTGAAAGGTGAACTCAGCGTTTTTTCCTGAACACAGAGGAGCTTCATTAAAACCTGTTAAATAAAATCTTGTAACTTAACAGAGCAAGGAGAGAGATAGCTGAAATTAAGTCATCTAAGTGATCACCCTCCTCAGCTAACAGGGTACTCAGTCACCCGGCCAATCTGTTCTGGTTTGACTAAAGGCTTGCTTTCAGCAGTTCTAGCATACCCAAAGCTTTCTGAGGATCAGAGCCTTTATTGCTCCACCGACTGCGGAATGACGGCAGCCAGCTCCGGCACCTCGCCTGCAGCAACCTTACACATAGTTGCTAATCAAACTTGGTAACTTACTTGCTGAGCAAAGTCATAACTAGCTATAACCTGCAGGAGCACGACCACAAAACCAAAAGAAAAAGCCCGTGCTACGTATTTCAAAGCATTGTTTCACAAGAATTTGTCAGTGGTAGTGCCAATTTAAATAGCTCCCATGCACACGCACAACGTGACGGATCTGACTAAGAATTAATCCATGTTCAAAACAGCCCTTTTTCCATTGTTTTCTTTTAAACCAGACAAACACCCTAACCCAGTCCACTGCACACCATATCTGTACAACTGAGCAAGCTCAGGCAGCACTGAGTAGGAGCTGCTTCCGCTGGTTCTTCACAGGAACACGTCTCTTATGCAACCTGTTTATGGCCTCCCTTGCAGCATACCCTACATCTCTCCTCCAGTGTACCCTGATCAGATCATTTCTAGAACCATCCTTCTGACTAGGGCAACACCTTCATCCACACCTGTGCTGACTCTGTCAAGCAGCACAGTATGCAGCATCTCCGTGCAGCCATCACCTCAACCCCTTCCACACTGAAAGAGTCAGGCAATCCTGTAAGACCTCAATCAGAAAACTTCAAGGCATAGCAACCATGCAGATTTTTAAAATCCTGCTGCACATACAGCTTTACAGTATTTATGCGAACCTTGTTCGCCATCTTTCACTTGCACATATTACAAAATACAAGTTACTGAAAAGCATAACAGATGGCTAGCAGCCAAACGAAGATAAACACCTCCCGTGCTGGTCATTTCACCTACCTGGAATTCAACTGCCCTGATTCACCTCTGCCTCGTGAATTGAAAATACTTAGGCAAGTGTCACCAGTTACCACCCACACAACCGCTGCACTGCCCAGAGTTTAACCTTCCCTTAAGGACCAGAACCTCGATTCAATTTTAAACACTGAAGGTAGGGTGTACCCAATGTTTCAGGGCAAACTCGCTCCATGCTCCTTAACATCATGTGTGCAAAGCATTAGCAAATTTACTGCAAAGCATCGTTTTCTACAGAGTTGGAGGCAAGAGAGTCCATGAGACAAACCAGCCTTCCTGTTTTCTTTATGCACTTAAAGCAAAACCTAGAAGCGGCATGAACTGGGAAGTGGCAACTTAACAGCTAAATGAAAATACAAGAACTGAGAGACACGGTAGCAAAAGGGAACAATATACAAGGGTTGTGGGCTAACACTGGTGGGCAGCTCTGCCCCATTCAGCTGTTCACTCACTCCTTCCAGCAGGATGGGGGAGGGAATCGGAA
>NW_009732904.1:0-4274 GCF_000703405.1 Apaloderma vittatum | reverse complement strand
GAGAAAACCCAGGGGATGAGACAAAGACAGTTTAATAGGTAAATAAAAAGCTTTCATTCACTGCTTCCCATGGGCAGGCAGGTGTTCAGCCATCTCCAGGAGAGCAGGGCTCCATCACGTTTAACAGTAACTTGGGAAGACAAATGCTGGAACTCCAAACAGCCCCTCTTTCTCCTTCTTACCCCCAAACCTTCATTGCTGTGTATGACATCCTCCGGTTTGGGATATCCTTCTGGTCAGGTGGGGTCAGCTGTCCCAGCTGTGTCCCCTCCCAACACCTCGTGAACCCCCAACCCACTTGCTGGTAGAGCAGAGTAGAGAAGCAGAAAAGGGCTTGGTGCTATGAAAGCCAATGTAGAAAATATTGGTGTGTTATCAAGGTTGTTTTCATCACCAATCCAAAACATACCACCATGCAAGCTACTATGAGGAAAATTAATTGTATCACAGACAAAGAGAGCATCAATACGTTTACTCAATACAAACATCTTCAATTAAAAAACACCACAAAAATTGGTTTATTCAAGACAAGTAACAGGATGCTCCTGCCACTTAAAAGAGATGGGAAAAAAATATAAAAAATAGCGGAACTAGGTGAAATCATCTGGCTGAAGAGTCATCTTTCAACCAGCTCAGACAGCAAGCAATACTGATGTAACTTTGCCTCAAGTTGTCTCATTCGTGCTATGGGTACAGCTCACTGCGAAACCCCAACCTGAGTAAACACTTGGTCTTCTGAGTAGCCGCTCTTTTGAGATAACAGGAAATCACTGAAGTTAGAGTTCTCCAAATCTCTTTGCCAGCAGCAAAGCCAGAACTTCTTGTCCTCTCCTGCCACAGTTTCCTCTTACACAACATGTTAGCATCCTCTCCATTGTGCTAATCACTATATGTGGAGTCACATTAATGCAGATCAGCAACATAACGAATATAAACAAACCACACAAAAAAAGAAAGAGCATAAGGATGTAAATGTTTACATATCCAGACCTTCCAGCTTTCTGAAGTCTTCCTACGATGTCCTGAGTTAGCACTCAATAGCTTAACATTTTAGGGTTTTTTTCTGCATACAAGGCTCTTCCATTTATTAATTTATCCATTAATCACACATAGGTGGTAGAAAGAGCCATGTATGCCATACACTACCAAGACACATCACATCATATCACACTCAGGGAACTCTCACTACGGGTGCTAATAAGAAACTTTAGATAGCTGACTTCCAACCAAGACCATTCTATGATTCTATGACTTCATGATGACCTATATAGCACCTCTCTAACAAAATATTAATTCTTTAGAAACTATTCAGATTAAAATATTTCAAGTCAAAGGGTAATACTAAGTTTAATTGTAATACTAAGTTTAATTTCTCTGGTCTTCCACTTAAGGTACTCTGTACGGTATCCGGGACATTCACTGTCTACTGTTATCAGTGAGGACAAGGTAAATCCCCAGACAGTGGAATTGCTGCTTAATACAATCAATTGCAATTCAGACAACAAGCAGAAGAGCCTTGCATATCACTATTTACACAGAGGCAGAGGGGCTGGGGTCATTAAGAACGATTATACACGGTGGCACCAAACCACATTTTATCACCAAAGCATTAACCTAGTGACTTTTCAACATATTCAAGAACTTTTTGCTGCTGCAAGGAGATGACCTGAGCAGCAGTCCCACCCTCAACGCAACGAGCAGAAAGATGTGTTCATCCACCTCATCACCTTCTCCCTCTGCAGAACTCCCTTAGTGCTGCTGGCAAGGAAGTCTCCCTACCTGCAGTATCAGTGGGCTCAGCTTAAAAGAATTAACAGCTTCTGACGGGGTGAATATAGCAATTCTGACTAAACCTGGCACAAACACGAAGTGAGCATTGCAACTCCGACTTACACTGTTATTCTCATGAAACATTTTGAGCAGCAACTGATGTGTGCAGGTGAGCTCAAAGCAGCAATAGGCACTTGAGCTATTTAATATCTCAATGCTCTTCTGCTTGTTACTGACCCGTATGTTCATGTATGTACAAGTGAGTGAGTGTATATAAAAGGGGTAGTAGGAGAAGGGGGGAAAAAAGAAGATCAGGCTTTGTTGGCATCAAAAATAGTAGAAATACCAGTAATATTCTTTCTTGTGATGTCTAAACATTCTTTAAGACTTTAAGAAGCAATCAGGTAACACCCTTTTTAAAACACAGATATAGTATCACTTTAAGTAATATTTACATGGCTTACAAATACAGGATTGCGAAATAATCCATTTTCTTGATACTCTTGACTAGCTGTTCAAGGCTCACCCACCCATACAAGAGATCATACCCACATTAACTACTTATACCACAAATGTCCACAGGATCACCAACAGTATATTTGACAATGATCCTTCACTCTTACAAGCAAATGAAGCAAACAGGTTTTTAGATGACAGTGTAAACAAGCAAGACGAACTTCCAATGCTCACATGCAGGCACACACAAGAAAATAAGCCTAAAGCACGTTACCTCTACTTAGTCATGAAGCAACAGTGACCCACTTGGTTTGGGAAAGCAGACTGTGATTTTAAACCAGGGTCATGCAACACAGTACCCTAAGTAATATTTCTCTCCTGCTGCAGGTTTTTGGCCAGAGGAAACAGGTCTGCCATCGAGCATAGGAAGAGGCAGAAGAGGAGCCACAAACCACAGCAGCTAAGCCCTGCAGCATGTTACCCAGCTGTACACCACATTCGAGCATTTGAGCAGCACTAGCCCTCTGAAAATGACATTTCTGCCCTTGCCCTTTTACTTGGCAGTTTTTGATTTCTGAACATCTCACTAGATGAAAACCCAGCATGAGGAAAGGGAATGGAAAGAGGATCCTTGAGAAACAGCAGGAACCAGAACAATATATGCAAGCCAAAAGGCAAAGTATGTAATACACAGGACCCCTTACAACTCCAAACCCGAGAGAAGGTTGTGTTTTCCCTACCAATCACCAAACTACTTTGCATGTGCAAAAGAGGTGAAGAGCCTGCACACTGGTCACTTACTCCCTTGCAAAGATGTAAACTTTGTGCCAGCTCCACACAGGGACAAAAGAAAAATCAAAGTGTCTTTTCAAAGCAGATATAAGGCTTGAGGATGTGCAAGATAAGCCCAGAGTGAAGAAACTAACAGAAACAACTTCTGATTTAGAGTTAGAAAAAAATCAACAGTTGTAGGGATGGGAACAGAAACACGGCTCAACACAGATAATGATTTAACACCCATTTATTCCTTTAAATTGCAATTTCACTTTTAGGTAGTCTCCACCCTAGAGAGCGTCTCTTCCAAAAGAGGATTGTAGCTTTACTTGGTTTTAAGATACTATATTTGGTTACATACCTCAGACTTTGTAGAATAATCTACTACCAGATACCCACAGCATTACTGTAGTTGTACCTTTTGTTGTGGTCAGGGGAAATATGCTCCTTCTTCTCTCGTCTCCATATTTATTCTCAAAGAACTTATTTTTACTGCAAGCTATGTATATATCATATCTACCTAGTTAATTCTAAATATTTAGGCTGTCTCCAAAGATCTATAGCAAGCCTTAGCAATGTCTACTTATGTTTACTGCAAAATGCAGTAATCTTAAATAAATCCAAACAATGCTATTTGGAAATAAGAAGTTTTAACTTCCTTACCACTTGGCACAGTTCCTTATTAAACCTTTTTCCAGATGGAATTACAGTTTTACACAGTTTTCCAGACAAATGAACTGAGGAGACATTAGGCTTCTTTAATGACTGTTATTGAAATAGTTCACGAAGTTTTACCCACTAAAGCAACTATCACCAACCAAAAACGTCTCCAGGTGCCGCAGCAGCTAGCGCCTACACACAGCGAGCTACCTTGGGAAACATGTATGATCTTCTCATTCCAGAGTAATGTGAGAAAGGCTGAACTCTTTGCCCTGTAAGAATACCCACCATGGCAAAGTTAAGCGTTACCCTTGCCACTTCTACCACTCCACAGCCTCGTGTTCTCCATCCATACGAGTCAGGAGCACTCGTTTCGGCTGATGTAATTACTCCTCCACCCAAATACTTCCCCGCTGACCGAATCAAAGGTGTTCGCGAAGTCATTTACCGCAACTCCAGCGTCCCCCTCTGCCCAGTCACCCCCCTCCCCGCCTCGCCGGGCCCTTCCTCAACAAAGACGACTTCGCGTCCTCCGACCGCACAACCCACCGCGGCAACACCGGCCGGCGCCCGGGGCTCGGCAGGTGGGACACGCAGGGTGGGCGGCGGCGCCG
>NW_009732903.1:257-1373 GCF_000703405.1 Apaloderma vittatum | reverse complement strand
CATGCTGCCTTCTACCTGCATAAATGTGCTTTAAATCCACTTCTGGGGTGAGGGTTAACCCCTGTAGGGGTGCACCCGTGCCTTCCCAAGCCATCCCTGGGCAGCCTGTGCCACGGCAGGAGAAGGGTTAACTTGCCCAGCTCCCCGCAGTGCAGCTCATTGCTGCTCCTCTTCATCAAACCCCCGAGTTTTATCAAGCTGGAGGTGAGAGCTCGGCTCTTGGCCAGAGGATGCTGGAGGCCGGGGGATGTGAGGGCTGCAAAAACCAACTGAGCTCTGAATTCACCTCAGCGCTGGAAACAGCGAGGGTTCTGCCAGCTCATATTTGAAACGGTCTCACCTGAAAACTAAAATGCAGGTGGAAATCTCATGCCAAGCATCCCCCAGACCTTCAGGAGCATCGCATTTTGGCACCAGAAATGGAAAGGGTCATGGAGATACATTTTCTGACGGTGAGAGTCAGAGCCCTGGCAACTGCAAAGGACCAAAGCTTCCCTTTCTATAGAGGGATCCAACACTCGGATCATTAACAGTCAGGCACAGCGCTGCTTTTCCTCACCCGAACGCAAACTGGCCATGCTGGGAGCTGAGTTTCCTCTCTGACACAAGTCCCACCAAAGCCTCAGCAAACCTCTGCTCCACCGCTGCCCCCTTCTCCCGGCTGAACACACTGCCCTACTAGGGTCTCCATCCTCCACTCCCGGGGCATGACAAGCTTTAGGAAACGTTCTTTATTACACATCAAGCCAACAGCTACCCTTATTCCTTTTTTTTTTGGGCACCGGTCCCTCCTCTGGTCGAGCTCCCGGGAGCAGCTGTGTAATGTATGTCAGGGAGTTTCTCCCCTTGCCCTGTTTCTCCCCTTGCCTGGGAGACGGCCCGGGCTGGAAGCTGTGGCCCCAGGGCTCTCTGATTTTCCCCAGGGCCTTTTTCATCCCTCTGCAAGTGGCTGAGGCCAGGGTGGCTCTGTGCCTCTGTTCCTCCATGGCCATCTGGTCCATGAGCATCCCCACTCACATCTCCACTGCCCTTCCTGGGGGGTCCCAGAGGTGTCAAGGGCTGGTGCCCCCCGGCACGGCGCAGCGGCCGACAGGGGTGTGTGGGCAGAGGCAGAGC
>NW_009732903.1:0-226 GCF_000703405.1 Apaloderma vittatum | reverse complement strand
ACAGCTGTCAGCTGCTATCTTTATCTGGGAACCCAAGCCTGGCCCCTGTGAACATGCTGCCTTCCCCGGCTGGAGCCCAGCACCATCTGCGTGTTACCTGCCCTTCCCTGCCTGACGTCCTGGGAGAGGACAGCACCTCCGGAGGCACCGGGACATCCCTCCTGCATCTCTGCCCGGTCCATGGCCGGGGGCGGCAGGAGGGAAGGAGGCACATCGTATGAGCCGA
>NW_009732902.1:15742-38628 GCF_000703405.1 Apaloderma vittatum | reverse complement strand
AGGCCCGGCCTCGCCTTGCCTTCCCCTCCGTGCGTGGTGCCCTGTTACCCGGCCTGCCTGGCTGGTCTCTGGGCTGGTCCTTTTGAGTTCTCCTGGAGCTTTTATCGTGATTGTGATGATAATAATGGTCATTGCTGGGCTTGGGCATGGCAGACTGTGCCTCTTAGGCCGCACAGGCCCCAGTGCGGTGGCCCAAGTCTTCCTGGGCCTTTCTTGGCGCTTAGCTGCAATCATATTTCATAATTGCCATTATTTTCATGGACAAACTCATTTGAATTTTCCTCATCTATCGCTCTCTCCGCTGCCTTCTCTTTGGCAGCAGAGATAAGAGCCACTTTCTATGATTTAATTTACTGCGTGGTGGAGTTTTTGGAGAGGTTTTCTGTAGCAGCTCCCACTTACAGGCCTGGGCTGTAGTAAATATTCTTCACTTTTTGCTCCATGCCCCAGCTGCAGGATACATATGATTATAAGAGGCTCTGGAGCAAGGTGTCTGTGTCAAGTGCCCTTTGTGTCCCTTTGGGCAGGTCACAGCCATCTTGTTTTTCCTTTGCATGTTATAGCTGAAAGCGAACGGCTTGTCTAGAAGAAGAATTAAGGGGTTTTTCTGTGTTGGTTAAGTGCTTTTTTTATATTAGGAAAAGGTGTACAGTGAAATCTCATTGAACAGGCACTGAAGCATGCAGCTTGAATGTGTCTGGTTTTGTTTTTTGTTTATTATGAAGACAAATACTTTCAGGAACCCTTTTTTTATTTCCCAGCTTCTTTCATTTCTTTTGGCTGGGCGTCATCAGCCAAACAGATATACTAAAACAATGGAAGGAAGCAAATGTACAACAATGCGTTTCACCTGAGCAGATGTAAAATTGCACTCATTAAAGAAGCACATTTAGGCATAAAATGCAGCTCAAAAATCTCCGTAAGAGCTTCCACCAGGGAGAAAGATTGCTTTGACCTTCAGAGATTGACGCAGTGTGCAATGCTTATTAATAGTTTTAGCAAGAAAGTAGCTATATGGGGGGGATGTCTTGCCTTTTATTTGGCTGATTTTTAAGAGTGCCCTTACCATTTCCTAACTTTCCTACTGAATAGGGCTGATGAAGAACGCCCCTGCTCCAGTTAATGACTTGGCCGCTGGTTTATACAAATGTCCATCAAAAGAGTTCTCTGCTTCTCTGATGATGAAAGTAGCGCTGTAAATGCTGCAAGACCCCAGGCTTAATCCCATTCACCGCCTCTCCGGAAAGGGGAGGCAGCTCCGATGCTCTCAGTAGCGTGTGAGAAATGCTTTCTGAACCATGAGGGGTTTTCTCACAGCTGGGCTTTGAGTTACTGAAGAAAACCAGGAGGCTGTGGGGAAAATGGGATGCTCTGGGGCTATTTTTTAGGATAGCCAAAGGCTGGGTGAGTCCTGAGGCAGAGTTTGACCCCCAGGTCCTGCTCCCAACCCCAAATCGCTGTCAGCCCACTGGGAGGGTTTTTTTTTAACATTTCCCTCGCATGAAATAAAAATGCAGCCTGAAGTCAGAGGGCATGCCTGAAGATCCTGCTGTGAAGTGTGTTTCCTGGCACGGGGCTTGGGAAGGCACTTCTCCGAAGCATCCCCTTGTTTCTCCTTGGGAGATGCTTCCTGCCCTTTAGGAGGTTTTTCTGTCATCAGGGCTTTCAAGATCTGCTTTCATGTTTTTCCTCACAGTTTTTCATGGGTGTAACTACTCATTTTCAGGGTCTTCCTTCAGACACCACAGCCCAAAATCGTCTTACTGTGATACAAGCCTGTCTCTGTGCTGTGGACATGACTTTCAAGTGTAAGATTTTCCCCATCTAAAGCAAAGATTACTTGAATTCTACCAAGCTACCGATTTCTTTTTACTGACAAGACCAAGCGTAAGAAGGCCGTGAGGAATAAAGCTGGTCTTAACACATTTAGCAAAGCCAGGGCCTGGGAAGGGTTTGTGGTGTGACTTTTCGCAGGCAGTCGGGGCAGGGATTTTGTTTTTTCCCCTTCCCCCGCAGCCTCTCCTCTAGCCCAAGTGAGCCTGCCAGCAGAGGGAGCGCGGCACGTGGGCTCGCAAAAAAATACGAGCTTGCTAAAAAAACCGAAACAATTAGCAGAATGATTACGGTCTTTAGCAGCATAAATAGTCAGAAGTAAGAACCCTTTTCCTGGCGATGAGATCCAGCTGCAGGCTGGATGGGGAAGAGGCACCACATCTGGCAGCCGTCATGTTCCTCCGGTGGGGAAGTTTCTGTGGTGAGGATGTCCCCGTGCAGGGCAATACCGCTGGCGGGGGTGCACCCTTGTCCCTTTTTTCACCCTACTTGATAGATCCACCTCTGTAATTCCCCAGCAGAGCACAACAGTTTTCGGTAAACCAGAATGGAGCTTCCTCTCCTTCGGTGGAGCATGAGAGTGAGCGAAGGGCACGAGTCCAGGCGATGGGCAGGGTGATGGTCTCAGAGCCATCGTGGTGTCACGCTTGCTCGTGCTTCTGGCTGTGCTTCAGCTTTTGGACACCAGCTGGGAAGTTAGGGGCTTGCCTGCGAGCGGTGCAGTTCCTGCAGACAGCGGGGCTGGGCTCAGCGTGGGAAGGTGGAAGCTGAGCTGGCTGTTTTAAAGGGAATGATAAATAAAGACCAACAGGAACCTGAAAGTCTCCCCTGGGACTTTATCATCTGCGGTTTGTGCTACAATTGGGCTTTTCCAAAGATTTGGGCTACTGATGCTCTTGGGAACCTGCCTCGCCTGCAACATCTCCCTCATATCTGGGTGTGGGGGGCTGCTCTGGCTTGGGGAGCTGAGGACCCCTCTCCAGACCCTCCTATTCCTGCTCACGTGAAGACCCTCTGGACCCAGCTGTGGCTGGAGAGCACCCCAACAGTGCAAGCTGCTAGACACAGTAGGAGCTTGCCGTTGGGTGTGGGGGAAGCAGAGCACATCGATGTACGGGTGTTTTTCCTGGGGAGAGAGGGGCAGGAGCAGCTTGTCCTGAAAGCTGGGACTTGCTGCCGTCCCCCTGCACTCACTGGGGTGAGAGGCAGCTAAATGCTTTCTCCCATATCCCTGCCAGCATCTGGGCCCTCTGTGTCGAAGTTATTGCCTGTTTAGTGTCTCAAAAGAGGAGAAACTTCACATCCAGACTTTGATTCCTCACCCAGAAGAAGGGGAGGGGTTGGTGAACTCACTTCAGCAGAGCTGTGATACAGCCAGGGTCCGAATCTGGCACCAAACCACTTTTAAAACAGGTTGATGATTAGGAGGAGCTCAGTATTTGCAGGATATTTCCACGAGAACTCTGCAGCCCTTAAAATCCATCGTGGCTGCTTTCGTTGTGGATTAAACAATGTAGTATCCAGCCAAGCTTTGGTAATTTAGTTTTTAACAGGGAATTAAGCATTTTAAATCCTTCCAAAGCTGTAAGTAAGAATCATAATCTGAATTCTTGCAGACAGATGTCATGGGATAAATATGAAGACTATTTAAAAGGCAGCCTGCCCGCCTGTCCGTCTGTCTATCACCTTCTAATCTGCCTGACATGTGCAATCCCCTTTCTTTATCAAAACACTATGAGGCCAGGTCTGCCCAGGCCTGGGGTGACCCGAGCTCCCAACCCAACGCAGTCTGTGGTTCTCTGATTCCATGATTCCCTGCACCCTGCACGCTGCCTGCCAGCTGCAGCCAGGCTCAGCCTTGCTGCAGAGGAGGTTTCTTATATGGGGAGGGAAGAGCCCATGAAGAAAACATCTGCAGATTTCATGGAAGATCTTCCCCCTCCAAGGGACTCTTCCCTCTGAAGTGAGTGGGAGAAGGGAAGGCATTTAACTTACCACTGGATAGAGGGGTTTTTTTCCATACTTGTTGGAGGGTGAGCATGACATTTGCAGAACCTCAAGCGCCCTTTGGAAACGAGCACTACAGGATGATATTTCACTTTTTTAGGTGACCTGATTGCATTTTGCCTCTTCTGCCCTGTGGCAGAGAATTAAATGATGCTCAGCCAAATAAATCTCTTACTTGGTCAAGCCTTTCCAGTTGTCCTTTGCTGGCCAGGGAGCAGTTGCCTTGTATGGGAGCCATGGCTTCCACAGAAACCCGCTCACTGCTTTGCAGATGTTTTTAGGGGAGGAAGGAGGAATGAGCAGCTTGGGCTGACACACACATCTAATTCTGGTGTTACAGACTTCTGAGGCTGGATTTAAATGAGTGAAAAAAATGTGGTCCAATTGCTTGTCTGAAAAATTTTGGGAAAATTATTTTAAAGGGATTTTTGTAGATAGATGAACTGAGCCTAATTCTGTCCTAAGAAAACCATCTTGGCATTGACTGCTGAAATGCCCTTTGTGTCAGTGGTGGTTTGAAATAGAAGCTGAGTTTATCTGGTTAATTTAATGAAAGTCTGGGGGGTCTGAGCAAGAAATTTCTTTGCAGAAGTTCCCAAGGCTCTGTGTTTGCGAGCTGCCATGGCTGGAGGAGTGTTGATCTGGTGTCTTTCTGCAACGAGAGATGAAAGTGCCCTTTGCGTTCAGCTTATCAAAAAGATTTGATTGCGGTGCTTGAATAACGGAGCAGGTGGCTCTATAGTGGGGCAGAGTAGGGCTTAGTAAGGACCCACATCTGGATGCAAAATGCAGATGAGTTCAAATTAAAAATAAGGGAAACATTTTGAACAGTGAGAGGTTTAACCACCAGAGCACTCTGCCAAAGGGAGGAGGGAGTTTCTTTACCTCTTGATAATGCTGAGTTAAGGCTGCCCACCTTTCTGGGGGTGTTTTTATCCATCACCAGTTTCTGGGCTTAGTACAAAAATAAATCCAAAGAGGGAGAAAATGTAGCAGTCTGTTTTGGCCTTGAGGTCTGGGAAAGGTTGGAAAAGGTGAGATACGTTGTAAACTTGCCTTGTGTAACTGAGATGATTGAAGAAGAGAAAATGGTCGTTCCTGTTCAGGTTTTGCCAAGGAGTCCCTGCCATGCAGTTTTGCTGACCACGATCTGTGCCATAATCCCTGCAGCTCACCCTTGGGCGTCAGGAGGGTTAATCAATGTTTGAAGAGTGCTCTGGGTGAATGCTTTGGTGAGGAGGGAAGGCATCATATATTACTGCAGAGGTTGGGAGCTCCCCGATGTGATTATAACGTGTAGTGATGGAGGCTATTTTTATTGTATGTTGTGAATATTTCCTTGTATGGAATCACAAGGAGCTTGCTTGTGACTTGGAGCTCTGTTGAAAGCTCTAGCAATGAAGTTCCCGATGTCTTTGGCGTTCCCAAGCTGGTGCTGCATGCAGCACTGTTAATTAGCCTTGGGGGGTAATGCATAATTGTGATGAGATAATGAGTAACTGAAACTGTCTCCAGCCCCTGCTCTTTGCAAAAGGAGAGGACACAGTATCACAGTCTCTTCTGCATCTTAGTACCTGGTGTCTTGCACCTGGAGCGAGTAATCCCCGTTGAAACGGGAGGAAACTCTAATTTCTCATTAGCGATCCAGGGTGTTGCGCAGCAAATCCCCTCCCCATTGGAGCTGCAGATATGTGGCTGTTAACGAGTTGAAATGGCATTAAAGAGGAAGTCAACCTTTTGCACAGTTTCCTCTTGGAAAGTGAGTGTTACTTCTAATTATAGCGATTGCAATTTTTCAAATGCTCTCCCAGGGACCAGAACGCTGGGGGTGGGGAAGGACAGCTGGAAACGCAAACGTATTCCTCCTCTCCATTGATTCATGTCAGCTCTCTGAAACAGGAGCAAAGACAAACAGTCTCCTACAATACCAGCTTGGCTGGTCTTCCCACACTAGTCCCGGTGTTGAGCATGACTGTGTCCCCAATAGGCATCAGTCTTGATTGCAGAAACGGCTCTCCAAGTTGTGGTTACTTTTCAGAGAAGCTCAAACAGTGTCTTTTTCTTCTCTTCCCCTCCAGTGCTTCGGTGCTCTGGCTTCCTTTTGAGGTGACGGGTTAGAGCTGCATTACCAGTGGTTTTGTCCCAAGGCCAGACACCCCTGCAGAGGAGCCATCGTCTGTGGACGAGTTGAGCCTGCCACCTTCTGGTCAGACTTTCCAGCGCTAACCACAGCTTGGGGCGTGAAGCCTGGGGGCAAAATACTTGGGTGCAATGCCCAGAGCACCATGAGCACCCTTATTCCTACCCCTGCCTGGAGAGGAAGAAGAGGTGGCTCTTCCAGGTCCTGGAGATCAGGGAGGACGTGTTGGAGGAGGAGGCTGAGAGGTCTCGGTCTCTCCATCAGCTCTGCTCTACGTGAGGTTTCTGTTTCCAGCCAACCGCTGTGACACTTTGCAGCAGCCTGTTCTGGCACTGCTCTGAGTGTAACATTGCTTAAGGTGCCTCTTGCCGCCTTGCCCTGACCCCAGCAGTCACTTCACTGTCATGGGAATTCTCCTTGGGGGGTTCCCTGCAGGGTTTGAGTGGGGGGGTTCACCTCACAGAGGAAGGACTGTAGCTCAGCTCTGTTCCCTTTGAGTTCCCCGTCTATTGGTTTGGGGACCTTACCATTGTGTGGCCAGTGGAGAAGAGAAGGATGTCTTCTGAAGAATGCCCAGATCATGTTCTGGAGGCAGGGCTGTGGCTATGGTCTGGCTCAGAGCCTTGCCTGGCCTCTCGCCCCCCTCGGGGGCCAGGCTGTTGTCAGAGACTTTGCCGCGGGAGTTCACAGAGCCATGTCCCTCCTCCTGTGCTGTGTCTCTGGGTAATCTCATTGCAGCTACACTCAAATGTCATCTCTATGGTGATGACTCAGAGGCATGCATCCCCGCTCCGGACTCGCCTCTCTCTGTCCAAGTTCGTATCTCAGAGGAGTTCTCTGACATCTCGTGAATATCTCGCCACCCGCCCAAGCACGACATGGCAGAATTGGAGCTTTTAACCTCTCCTCAGTTCAGTGTTTCCCTGAGCTCAGCAACTCCAGGACACTGCTCCTCTGCCAGAATCTGAGCGCTGTCTTCATCTCCTGCCTCCATCTCCTGCCTCCCACTGTGTCCTCCTATCTTGGCCATCTCCAGGGCCTGTGTAACCTTGCTAAACCTTTCCGAAAGCTACATCTCCCACCCACTCTTTCATCCCCCTCCACTTGAATGATAGAATGATAGAATGGCCTAGGCTGGAAGGGACCTTAGAGATCATCTAGTCCAGCCTCCCTGTCATGGGCAGGGACGCCACCTCTCGACTAGACCAGGCAACACATGGGGACTGAGCGGGAATCGAACCCGTGACCTCGATGTTGGTCCTTGTTGTCAGCACTGCGCTCCACTTGCTGCAATATCCCTTTCTGGGCCTCAATAAACTCGCTGTGTTGGATGCTGGTTCAGGAATTACTTCTCCTGGCTCACCCCTCTGGGCTGCCCTAGCACCCACGGCCACCCGCTGCCCTCCCCTCACTTCCCTGTGCCACCGTGTGTCTTGGTGCCACTCAGGTGTGTCTTCCTGTTAGTTGCTCATTTTATTTCTTAATTGTAGGTTTTTTGGGGTCAGGGCAGCTTTCTTTGATCCTCGTCATCATTAGACAACCAGGCTGCTGGCGTTCGAGCCAAGGTCCTGTTAACTAGGACAAATGGGAAAACATCTTGCTTGTGAATAGGGAGGGAGGCTGGTGGCTGGACAGGGCAAAGTATTTTCCCAGAGTTTTGCCTGGGACTTGGCTTGAAGGCTGCCTGGCTGTGCCTGGTGGTACCTGGTCGGCAGGCTGGGAGATGTGGGGCTGTCACGGGCTGCTGGCAGCAATGTGCTGTATCCCTGCCAGCCCAGGCTTGGGGGGGACCAGCAAATGGATAGGATTTCGAGTGCAAATAAACAGCCCTGGCTCTGAGCACAGAGAACATGGGTTTTTTTTTTTTGCTGTTTTTGGTTTTGTTTTTTTTCTTAGAGCTGCAGGAGCGCAGCTACCCCAGAGGCTAAATAATCCACTAAATGGGGCCTGGCATTGGGGAACTGCTTCAGAGGAGCAAGGGGTGAACTGAGTGAAGCTGGGCAGATGTCTTCAGCCCCAGGGTCCTGTCAGCAAGGGCTTGCTGAACTGATGGGGATTAATGAAATGATGGAGGGTCCAGAGGTGGCTGGATTCCCAGGTCTGGTCTTCATGGTGGTCAGTGAGACGGTTATTTCCACCCGTGTGAGATGTGCTGCAGGATGGCTCTGGACCAGCCTCAAGGCAGCTCGCTGCAGAAAAGGCACTGCAGAATGAGGGCAAAGCTGCCGTGCTGTCCCAGAAAGATGTCAGCAGAGCCCATCTTTGCAATTTTCCTGCCGGTTGAATAGTTATTTAGGCAATAGCTGAAAGCTGTGATGGACCTGCTGAGATCTGTGGTGCCTCTGTTTGAAAGCCAAGGCAGTTCTCTTTCCATTAATGCATTGATGCTGGGCTCCAGCCTCATCTCTGCTTGCAGAGAAGGATGAAAGCGGCTCCTTGTTCTCTGCCAGGAGTAAGGCAGGTGTGTGTCAACAGGAGTTTTATGTTGGGGTGTGAAGAGCTTATTTCTAAAGCAGCTCCTCCCTGGCCCCCCGTGCTTGTGCACCGATCAATGTTCGTGGCAGCTCTCTGAACCCCCATGCTGTGCTGCCTGCCTCGCTGTGCATCTCACAAGAGCTGCCCTTCCCGGATGAGCAATCCAGACCCAGGATGGTTTTGATGTGGCCACAGAAGAGGCACGTCTGCATCTCTTGCTGTGATCCTTTCTGTTTTCTCCTGGTCAGAGGTTAAGTTCAGGAAGGTCTTATTGATTTCTCTGAGATTTAACGCTGCAAACAGTAACACAATCTTAGAGCTGCCTAGCTGTGCTCTTTCTTCATTCCCCAGATCCTCCCAGCTGGGATTTCTGCACTTTGCTCTGTCTTTAGTGGGTTTCAGCTATGGCACAGCAAAAGCAGCGTCAGGTGTTTCTTTTTCCTGGGAATTCATCCTACAGGCATGGCTTGCGTGTGGTTAAAAATAGCTGCTGGGCCCTGGGCAGTTTGCTTTGCAGCACATAACACAGTTGCTGGGAGACACGAATCGGTGATGCAATCCTAATTTCAGAGAACTTAAACTGCCACCCCAGAAAGTCAGTTAAAACACTGGATGGGAAATCCCCTGTACATTCACAAATCCCCGTAACATTCCCACGGCACCTGCCTGGAGGGATGCAGTGGGTCCACTCATCTGGATGGGGCTTTTGTGGCAAGTTGATGGTCTGTGCTCAAAGCATCTTTAGTTATTATCTGAATTAACAAGGTATTCTTATTGTGTCTTGACACGTTTTACCTCTTCTCTACTAAAGAGGCCTCAGAAGCTTCCCTTTACTCTCTTAAGTGAAGGAGAAATAGGCTAATGGGCTCTCACGCCTGTCAAAAGCTCTTCCTCTTCCTGAGAAAACAGTAGGGAAGTTTCTGCTAATGTTCTCCAACTTCCTAATGCACAAATTGCTGCAGGATTATTACTTAGCATTAGCACCTCATTCACGGATGTGAGCACTAAGCATGAAATATTCCTCAGTTGCAGGAGCCGGTTCTGCTGCTCAGGGTATTACAGCGAGTCAAAGGTGGCTCCTCTGACACAGATAATAATAATAAAAAAAGCAAAGTTCCTTGTTAAGCGTTACATTATCTTCCAGGAAAGTGCCCTGCAGTCTGCAGGCAGCAGCTCTCTCATGCTTTATACGAAAGCAAAGCCGCACAAGGGAAGAAACCAGCTTGCTCCAGAACATCTCCCACTCGTGCCCTGTAGGGCAATGTATGGTGTCCAGAGCCTGATCATATGGAAGGACAGAGCTGGGTATGGAGAGCTTCTCCTTGTCTTCATGTTTTTGGGTTCTTGAGGAAACAAAGAAGAACTTCAAAAGCCAGGAGCCACACCAGGCATGAATGAGGGCTGGGATACACCTTGTTCAGAGCCGCCATGTGCAAGAAGGACGGCAAATGCTTCCCAGCAGTGGGGAGGGGAGTGGGGTCCATCCATCCCCATTGAACTTCCAGTCAACGCCACGGACAGTGCAGGCTTACGATGCTTGGTGAAGAAACCAGACCTAGGAGGGGGTCAGAGACATCAGGAAGGGAGTTTCCACAGGTGTTCAGCACAGAAAACCAGCTATGCTGTGCAGGGGAATCCGAGACTCAGCCCTTGCTGAGTTCACCCTGCCAAAAAATGAAGATCTTGTTGTTTCCACTGAAATTAATCCTTATGGGAATCCAATCTCTGATGCAATGCTCCGCAGGAGCTTTCTTTTTCCCATCACTCCGCTTATTTCAGCTTGAAAAATAAACAGAGGCAAAAAAGCAATAGGCAGTAAAAATATCTCGGAGCTGCTCAAGGAGTTAAGAGTTTGCCATCTGTCCGCGGGGAACGCGCCACGACAAGCAGCGCAGAATGCTGACTCAGCTGCCGTGCTTCAGCGATGAGAGCGGAGGGAAAAGACTAAACAGTGCTGCCTCGTCTTTTGGCTTGGGATTGCATTAGAAATAACAAACATCTGAGCACTGGTTCTCAACTGACAATATCTCTAAATGGAAGGGAATGTATGGGGTGGGAACCAGCAGCAAATGGCCAGAAGGAGAGAGCAGCTACTGCTGCGAGCGGAGCAGCGGAGGGGCAGCACGGCTGGAGAGGGCAGGGGAAGGGGCTGCCGAGGGGCTGGGGGTGTCCCCACTCATGGGCTGGGGACCAAAGGTGCCTGCTGGAACGTCTGTTCCACTAAGGATGATGAGGATTGAGAAGTGGAGGAGGAAGAGGAGGAGGACCGTTACGTTTCTTCACCGTTCCATATCTGGAGCATATCTGAATTCCGGGTTCATGTTTGAATTAGGCCCAAAAAAGTGCTTCTGGTCCAAAGTGCTTGGCCTGAAGCTCTGCTGTGGGTCTGCTGCCCACAGGAGGAGAGGGCTGAGGTCATGTGGAATTTGGGCAAGCCCATGTGAAGCCCGCGGCTCTGACGGTCTCCTGGGTTTGCGCTGCAGCTCCAGGGTCAGCCTTGGGCTGCTTTGCTTTGGTGTTGCTTTTCTTGCCACTGTACCTTTGCTGCTTTGGTGCTGGGTCCATCTCAGCCCTAACTTTGCCAACCCAACACAGGTTCCCTTGGTGATGAAGTCTGAATTTGAGAGATTTTCTTAACTTCTTCATCTTGGGACCAGCAGAGTAGAGATGACCGAAGAGCAGGTTTCCTTGTACAGTGTCTGAACTAAAAATATTCAGGGCAAAATTAATTTGGGGATGAGCTGAGATCTAAAATATTTGCTGTGTTTTGGGCTCTTCAGGCAAAACCCAGTTCATTTCACTGTAATCCACAGCAGCTCCCCAAAGGCAGTGTCTTGTTCTCCCTGGAGGGTGATGTCCTTTTTTCTCCCTCTTTCTGTTAAATGGCCACATATTTTTTAATTAAGAAAGATTTCAGGATAAATATGCTTCAGTGCCATGTTTGACCATTTCCAAAATAGGAGGATAATTTTCATACTACTGGGGCTGAACCTTCTGTGACGGGTCAGGTCACCCCTGCTCTTGGATGCTGCTGCTCGCAAGACACAGGGCTCCTCCCATCCCGGATGCCTTGGGCAAGGGATGAAGCAGCCTGGCTGCAAAATGCCTCATGTCTCAGCTGGAGCAAGCTGGTTTCCAGGTTTCCAGTGCCTCCTTGCACGTTTCTGCCTGGTGTGTGGCCTCTCGGATGACAAGAGGATTTTGCCCTTTTCGAAGGGAAGCTGGAGACTCTGGGGATCTCTGCACTGCTCCTAGGAGTCTGCAGGAGGCAACATGCTCCCATTGCATGAACTTGGAGGCAACTGCTTTGGCTCAGCCATGGCTCTTCTCTGGAAGGAGGGAAACGTGAGGAGCTTCAGATGGGAAAGACGCCTTTCGGGTGTGCTGAAGAAGCCACAGGAGCCAGCTGAGCACCTCCAGGAGCTGGTGGTGGCTGACTGGCATAGGAGCTCTGCTCTGCCTCGCAGGCTCAGGAGGAGTGGCCCATGGCCACAAGAGCTGACTCAGCCTCCCTGCTGCTTTTCCTTGCAGAGCTTGGATGTTCCTCTTAAAGCTGTTTGTGACTCTTCTCCATCGCCCTCTCTTCTGGAGGGTTCATCCTTCATCCCCTGCAGACTGTCCCTGGTCCTGCTTTGAACCTGCACCATGGGGAACCCCCGGAGGCTTGTCATGTGAGACCAGAGAATCGAATATTGCCGCTCTGTGAGATCTGATTTCCCAGGGAGGGAGGAAGAGAGAAGCTCTGCAGGTGTTTGCTGGCCTCAGGATGATTTAAGCACAAATCCACACACTTGGTGTGCTCGGGGTGGGCACGTCTGGCTCCCAGTGGTGTGCTGGGCAGTGTGGCCTACAGCTCTGACAACACTAAAAGCAGGGGCAGGGCAGGCTCATCTCCATCCCCTCCTGCCCCCTGACTAATTTCCTGAAGCAAAGCAAACCGTTGGTTTGGTGGAAATAAATGTATCTCTGATCTGAAACCCAATTTATCCTTGGAAGCACTGAGAATAGGTCCTTGTGACATCTGTCTTGTCATGGCTATGCATGAATAGACCCATGCGGGAGTAAATAAGGGCCAGGTATTGCCTCCTAAATATGGCTCCATTCACCAAGAGATGGTTTCCTAGTGAAGGCAGGCAATAGAGCACGCTGGAGATAATAGCCTAAGTGAAAGAATCAGCAATGTATAGGAATTTTAATTAAACCTGACAAAGCCTGAGAGGAAAAGGAAAGCGATTGAGGCCAGCTGGAGTAAAGATTCTGAACAAGCTGCGTTTGGTGATTACTGTTGACCTGCACAAGTTCAGGAATTGCCTGTTTCTGGGTGCATGGCCAGGGCCAGGAGGATGGGTCCTTGCACCATGCCAGGTCACGAGAGATGCCAAAGAGAGCTATAATCAGGCCGTGCTTTGTACAAATTCATTACACCTTCCTTGGAAGTAAAGCAGTACCAGGAAGTTCTGTTCTGTTTCTGGAAGCAGCAGGAGGACAAGGTGTGAAGAGAAATGCTGATGGGAGGACAGACCGTGCCACTGAGGGATTTTGAGCCACCTCCTCCTGGTGCAGGTGGAGTTGATCCACCCGCTGCAGCCTCCATCTGATGCATTGGGGAGCCTCTGCCCTTTGCTGTGTACCCACCTCGTGCTCCTGGGAGAAAGGCAGGACCTGGGAGCAGCCCTGGCACCCAGATCCTTATTGCTGTATGGAGCTATCAAACAAGAAGAGCTGCTATATTTGCACCAAACCTCACAGGGACATACAGACCTCTGGAGATAGAGGCCAGTTGGGCAACTAACCCAGGCCAGCAGCGGTGCTGGGCGGGCCAGCACAGGCTCAGCAGCTGGCTGCAGCATCGGCAAGCTGGGAATAAAGCAGGAAAGGGCTGTCAGAGCTCCCAGCCCATGCACAGCGCCTGGCCGCCTCTGCTGAGCTCTCTGGGGGGATTTGACACACAGGCTGAGCCAGCTTTAACTCCCCTTTGGGCTATTAATGCAAACCAGCAAGGCATCGGTGATCCGTTTTAGTTTAGCTAAAAAAGCCTTCAGAGTGATGCTGAATAAGTATTAAAAGGCCATTTAATATTTTTTTTTTCTCTTACAAACACAAGGAAAATTAAAACCAGCTGGCAGGGCCGGTGGTTTAGAGCCAATTGCAGCAGCCCCTGGGATTTTCCTTGCATGCTGTGTCTGCCTGGGATGAGAGGCCGGGATAAACCAGGTAATTTGGGCTGTGTCCTGGTGCTGTTGCAAGCAGGGGTGGCTGTCGGGAGGCTCTGCTTTCCCTTGCCCTGCAGCGAAGCCCTCCACCACATGCAGTGAGCATGTGTTAAGTGTTTTATCTGCCTGGGGTGAGGATGGGTCCCTGCCCAAGCAGGGGAGCCAGGGGAACAGAGCTGAAGCAGGCAGGAGAGATGCTGGAAAGTTACATTTTACCATGTGGGTCCTGCTGGCAGCCAGACACATCCTCAGGCACCACCTATCTTGCCTGGATGCCCAACGTTTTTGTTCGGCTCTGCCATTCCCCTGCTCTTCGGGGACCCAAACCCTCCATCTCTTTTTCTTGCCCTGAGGAAAACCTCTTTGATATCTTGGCCTGAAGACCTGCTGTTATTTCCCAGCCCCATGTATGTGGGGGCTCCTTTTCTGACTGTTTAACCCTTGGGGCATTGCTCCCACATCTGCCTTGGCTAACAGAGCCGGGAGCCCAACCTGGTCATGGATCCAGCCCCCTGGTCCTTAACTTGGTTTCTTCTCACCTCTTGATGCTCCCTGTCCACTGACTGATGGTGAGAGGTGTCTCACTATTCCTGAAATACATTTTTTTTCCTAGGTGCAAATTCCATCCAGCATAATTGCTTCTTCATGGCGGCTATTGTATCGCGCAAAATAATAAAACTCCCATTAACGAGGCACCAAATGAGGCTGGAAAAGAGGATGCGCATTGAACAACTGCAATATCCCGTGTAGGATGCCACATTTCTCTGCCTCCAACCCTGCCCGCAGGATGGATCAAGGCTCCTCTTTCTGCAAGCTTCCCCCCGTGGGGCTCTGCGGGTGCCCCCCAGCCCTCCCAAGCCTCTGCCTGGCATCGAGCTGCACGCGCGGGCGAGGGCGCATCCGCGGCGCGTGTGCCAGAGCCCAACTTCACACGCCTGGAGCGCTCTCGAAAGAATTGTGCCCAAACATTTTGACTTCAGCCCTTTGCTCTCCCCTCCACACGAGCATCCTGGCTCTGCGGTATCCCTGGAAAATGCTGGCTGTCGCTGTGGGACAAGCTCTCCTGCCTGCCCTGCCAGGCGCCGGTTGGTTCAAATTAACTTTGCAAGCAATGCTCTGTCTCATTTTCTTCTGACTCCAACAACCTCGAGGCTGCTCAGCGCTTGTGTGGCCTGTCTCCCTCTGCGCCTTTGGGAAAGATACAATGAAAATCATTCTGGGTTGGAAATCACAGCCTGGGAGACTGGGTTTCTCCTCTTCTCACCAGGAACCCAGCTGGAGAGCCCAAGCTGCTGAGCGGAGGAAACTGGTTTTGGGGACCGGGTGGGGAGTAGAGCTGGGTGCAGGCTTTGGGAAGTGTTGTGGCTGGGAAAAGGAGATTCTTTGCACAGCTGTGCAAGGCCTGAGCTTTGTTTTTCTGCAAACCATGATCATGGAGACGCCGGGGTGCAAGTGAAGGCTTGAAATTCTCTTTGCGGCAGAGCAAGCTGCAACCACCTTCAGAAATTACGTAGCAAACTCTCTGCCTGGGACAAACTATGGTACAGGGCACGGGCTGGGGACTCCCAACGCATCTCAGGTGCCTGCAGGGGTTTTGGGGAGAGCTGGGACATCCTGGGAAGCCTTGATCAATGAGTGTCCCCCACACTGCCTGTCAATCCTGCAACACACAGGTACCAGCCTGCTAATTACCCACCCCTGCATCCCCACATCCCCATCTCGAGCTTGCACCAACAGGACTGTGAGGGCGAATTTAGTAAGGAGGGGATTTACTGGCTGGAAAACCAGCTGAAATCCTCAGTCTGAGGGAGGTGGTTGACCCTCAGGAGGGCAGCGGAGGCTCCTGGGGACAACTTGGTTGGAGCATCCCTGCAGGCACAGGTGGACACTGTGTAATTACCTTTCACTTTGTTTTGCACACACCGTGAAATTAATGTTGCTGAAAATGAGGGCCCATTTTGCTGGAGAAGAGCTGAATCTCAGCCTGGCAAAGCCTGCCCTCCTCTCCTTTGTTTGGTGGAAGCAGCAAGGGGGAGTTAGCAGGGCTGAAATATTCCACGCTCCAGGTTAGTGAGACAAACGGGCTCCACGCTGAGCGCCTGGCTTCCCGTTAGCCCCATCGGTGCACGGGCTCACGCATGGCCTCAGCCAGCTCTGCCATGGGACACATCCCACAGAATCACAGAATTGCCAGAGTTGGAAGGGGCCTCTAGAGATCTTGTACTCCCACTGCCCTGCTGGGCTCTGCAGCCTCCCAGCACGATTTCTCTGCAGCTTGAGGAGGAGAAGAGCATCGATCGGGAGCACAGCAATTCTCTTGGCTAACGCTGAACGTGGAGGTATCAAAAAGCTAGAGCTGATCTGCTAAGTGCTTTGGCAGAGCCCAGCGTATCCTCTGTACTCAAAGCCCCACGAGCATCTGGCTGCCTTTCCCAGGGGAGTGGGTGCAACTGCTCTTCCCGCGGAGGAGGGGAAGCGGGAGGGCAGAAAGGATGCTGCTGTCTCCAGAGCTGGCTCAGGAGCTGGCAGGGAGGATTTCTTTCTGAAATCTTGGCACGAGTTGCAGGGGAAGTCACTCGGAGGCTGGCTTATTTCTAGATTTCTCCTGGGTTTAGGTAGCTCACGTTTATTGGCAACCAGCTAAGGAGAGTGTGTTTGTAACAGCTGTACTCTGCAAGGAGCGGAGTGTGGAGAATTAACTAGTGTGTGTCCCCTTGCAAGGGAGAGAAAGCAGCTGCCAAACACAGCCTGAACCCCAGAGGAGCAAAGCGATTTCCAGTCCTGCATTTTCATCTCCTTTTTATCAGGGGTGGAGTGAAAGCACCCATGATGAACTTGTCAGTGGTGAGCTTCGGGAACAAGTATTTCTACAGACTTTTTTTTTTTAAAAAAAAGCTTCTCTTTGAATTTGCTGGGTCAGCACTTTGGCTGCTGTTGGTTATTTCAGTTTATGCTTTTCTCCTCGTTAAATCCTGCCCTCTGTGGAAATGCGTGAGCTCAGGAACTTTGACACACTCTGTCCCTGCCAGGGCCCTGCCACCAAGTCCCCTGGTGATTGATTGCTGCGTGAAAGGGTCTGCAGATGCTGTGGTTACATATAACAACAGGCAGCTGGTTTCTGTGGTCCAGGAAGATGCTTTCTGCCTGGGGTTTCACCTTGGGTAAAACCCCCACCGAAAGCCTCCCCTTCAAGTTGCACAACCAGCTGAGGCCACCCCAGATTTGGCTGGTTTTTCTTTGCATGAGCACTAAATGGAAGCAAACATTTCAGCAAGCCCCTGTGGGCACAGCCACTCGGCAAGAAACTGGGCAGGAAAATCAAAATGTGCATTGGCTGCCCGAATGCAGGGAGGTGGGCTTTGGTCAGACCTCTCCTGGCTTCATAGTGTCTGAGTTGATGGAGCCATTGGAAAAAAAAGAGCTGCAGAGATGGTGATACCTGGACCTTTGATGAGGGGAGCTCTGAAAAAACCTGAGCTGTAGAGGTGGTGATGCTTGGACCCTCGAGAAGAGCTCTGAAAAAAACTGATCTGTAGAGATGGTGATGCCTGGATCCTCAGCAAGGGGAGCTCTAGGTGAATGAAGGTGTGAAGCTGCACCATCAAAGCCTTGGGGTGTCCTCCATCAGACCTGGGGGCAATGGTCGCTTGCTGGGATGAGCTGGGGAGACTTTGTCCTTGTTTTGGGCAAGGCAGAGCCTTCTGACCTCTGTGGGGCTGTATCCATCAGCATCTGCCTTCTCCCTTTTTACCTTTCTTCTTCTTTTTTGGGATGGGATCGAGATACAGATTTCCAGTCTTATGTATATACAGATTGTTTGGGTGGGAGCTTCCCAGGAAGATGGAGCCCACCTCCCTCCTCCTAAACACACAAAAAGACATGATGAAACTGTTGCTCCTTCGGTGCGTGAAGCAACCCTGCTCAAATGTGCTCTGAAATGTTATGTGGATGAAATCTTCCCTGCTGTAAACAGCTGGTGTCTGCTGCAAGATACTTTCTTTTTCAATTTGTGGTACCTGGACAAAGCGATCTGCCGGGATTTGGTGAGACGCGGTGCCCATCCATCAGCTGCTGTCGCCCCGTGCAGAGTCTTGCTTTATCCCAGGGAATCAATCCTGCCTAATGTATAAATATTAGATCTGGAGCCTTAGCTGTAGAGGAGAACGCGGAGCTGTCAGATAAGCTGCAATTAGTGCATTTATCTACTTTATTTTCCTGTCGCTTCCCAAACTCCTTTTGCCTGCCTGCTCTTAATACATGTTGTTAAACCTGCCCTGAATGTTGATTAAAGAAGCAGAAATCCCAGGTGTTTGTTATCTAATGCTGCTGTGAGATGCACTCTTCAACTGCCTTGTGTAAATTTTAGTTTTTAGGGGTTTTTCCTCTGCTTCCAAATACACTGACGCCAGAGAAATGTCTTTTTACCAGGGGATTAGTGTGTTGTCCTTCTGATTTGGTTTCTGATTTGCTTGGTTTCACCCGAGGCGTGACGGGTCACGTCTTTGCAGTCAGCTCTGCTGTCGCTGGGCAGCATTTACGCCGCTTCACCAAATGCTCCAGAACCTCTTTAAGCAAAATGCTGCAAAAAAAAAGAGATAGATACGTTCTTATTAGTCTTGCAAGAGAAGCTGCAGCAATCAATCCCAGCGCCAGGCTGGCTCCTTCCCTGCATCGTTCGAGTGTTTAGAAGTAATTTGGGGAGTAATCACTGCGAATGGCAGCGTGGAAGTAAATGCCTGTGATAAAACATTGCGGGGGTGACTGTTATCCTAATGATATTTCCAACAAACATTGCTAAAATATGTTTTCTCCTCTAAAAATGGCAACAGGGTTTTCATGTTCTTAGTTACTAACATGGAAATGGAGTAGAAATTAGCTGGGTTGGTTCTGAAAGGATTTTTCTTTATTATCGCAAAGACAAGGTGGGTGCCCCCCTTCCTACTGCCCTGCCTATCCAGGAGGCGGCGTTATTCTCTACTTCACAATCTGCTCGTGTTTTATTTCACGTTATGAAGCCCCTTTCCATTAAACCAATATAAATAATTACTATAGTCTTCCACAGAGTAAACACGGACGTTGCAAGCTGGCAATAGCGTTACAGGAAAAAGCTGCTGGCCTGATCCAAATAGCCTCCTTTCCTTTTTTCCAGATGGGTTCATCTCTTATTCTTTGTGAGTAATTTATCCAGACCTGCTTGAAAATGTCTTCTAAGGAAATTACGACCGTCTTGAAACATCTATACCAGTGCTGCCTGTTGGTGCGGGAGAACCTTGCTTTTGCCCTTCCAGCTGCCGGTTTTCTCTCCGTGTGTGAGCAAGCCCGTGGTGCTGGGATGCACTGGGGCTTTGGGAGAGGAGCCTGGGAGGGTCGGGAGCTCGAGGGGGGCCGTGATGACGTGGACAAGGTCCATCCAGCCGTCCCCCAACTGCGACGTGGGAGGGTGGCCAAGTTGTGCGGGGATCCAGTCTTGCTATCAGGCGAATCTTCCAATGCCCGCTAGATGCGACGCTGCGTGTGCCTCGATATCTCCATCTAGGCCACTTTGTAGAGATTTCTGAGGAAAACTTTTCCTATAGACAGACGTTTCCAGCGTAATTCAATTACTTGTAAAACTGGCCCTCTGAAACCATTGTAACTTCAGCCTCCGCGCCTCCTGGCCAGAGTAAATCTGTTTGCTGCTGTTTGGTTGAGTGCCTCAAGCATCAGAGGCAAGCGTGCGGGGCTGCAGGTGGGCCTGCCCCTGCCTTCTTCCGATGGATGGGTGCATTTTAGGTGCTGCAGTTTGCAGATGGAGCCCAGGGGTGGCCGAGCCTTGCCAGCCAATTGCTTCCTCTTACCCAGCATTTGCAAACCAAAGTGGGATGGATGGAGAAGCGGTGCCAGCCTTCGCTCTCGTGATGCTGGGTCTCTGCATCTGGCCAAACCTGCTGAGAGGGACTGGAGGCCAGAAGGAAAAACTCACCGTGCTCGTAATCAAAGCATCTGAAGTCGCAGGACGTCGCGAGCTATCAGGACCACAAGGGGGGAAATTTGGTGAAGGCTTCAGGCGTTTGCTGTGCCTGATGCTCCTGCTGGGCCCACAGCCAAGCCTCATCCTCCCTTCTGCTACAAAGCTACACACCGAACACCTACCAGTTAAATACTGCGTAAAATGAAAGACGGGGTGCTGTTCAGCCCTCGGCAGTCCCTGCAGAAGGATAGGCTGCTGTCACTAGTGGGTTAGCAGGACTCTGCTGCTCCCTAAGAGCAGGAACTGGCTCTTTGCTTGGTGGCTTGTATCAGCTCCCAGTTTTCAGGTTTGCTCTTTTTGTTGCATGCGTCTGTCAGATGCAGAGCTATTAAGGCAGGTGATTGAATGCGATGCCTCTCTATTGATCGCTTCCCAGAGCCAGGGCTGACGTTATCCTCTTTGGATATTGATAGTGCTTCCAGACAAAGGTGTGGGCAGATGTCTGCTGCCTTCTGCAGCCCTTTTGGCTGCCAGGCTCCTACGCTGAGCTCCTTGGCACGAGCGGGCTGTGGGCTTTTGCTCATCACCTGTGAACTGGCATGGTTTGACCCCAGTCTGGTGGTGATGGTCCGTGGTGATGGTCCATGGTGAGGAGGATACATCCCAGTGCACCATCCCGCCCTGTGTGCGGCTCCGGCTTTGTGCAGACGTGATGCTGACATCTTCCCGGCAGCGATGCTGGGTGTCGGGCAGGTCAGGGTCCCCAGGCTGCACCCAAAGGGATAATTTCTCACTTCCCACTGGCTGCAAACGCTGCTTCTCAAAGGGTCATATAATTTTGCCTTTTCTCTCCAATTTGCCTAATTTTCAGCGGAAGCATCCCCTGCTGAATTGATGCCGAGGGAGCCTGGGTGAGAGCCTCCCCTCCTATTTGGCATGGAGAACAGAACGGGAGGCCTAACAGCAGGCAGGTTATTCTTCAAGTGCACCAGGAAAACAAAAAAGAATTATTTTTGAAAGCATTTTTTACTAGGCATTTGGTTTGCAGCCAACAGCCTAATGCATCACTGAGTTTAGCTCTGTCTATTTTGCAGTGCAGTTGCCCAAGAAATCAATGCCCTGACATACTTTCCTTTGCTAGAAAACACACTTTTGCTTGAGTGAGTGTGAAAACCTAGAGCTTGCCAAAACCTGCACGGTGCCGAGGGAAGGCTCTGCTGCTGAGCCCGGCGTCGGAAGAAGTCACAGGACAAAGACTTTGCTCTCTGACTTCTGCTCTGCTTGTTGAGGCCACAGGGCTTTGAATATTGACCAGAGGGCAAGTTAATGGGGGGAAATGCCTTCTATTCCCTGGCTTAAAAATAACTCTTTTCTACTGCATGGCCACCTGAACTGGTGAACCAGGCTGATTTTCTGGCTTTCTCTATTGGCAGTGATCATTCACAAAGCATCAGAAGAATCCTGACGCAGCAGTGGGGCAGCGCATTAATTTCTGCGTGGACGACATGGCTTCGTTAGGGTGTGTTTGGTCTGGCCGTGCGACAGGGAACATCTTTGCTCCTTTACCGACTCCTCCAGGAAAGAGGTGCCTCATCTTTCCCACTTCCCTGGTGAATCCCAGCCTTGCTGGGAAAGCCGAAACATCAATATACCTCCTGACCTTGCGGTGGTTTCCCTCAGTTGGCCAATTGTTTAATACTTCGAGGACGGCCACCGTAAAAAAACCAACAGAACAAAAGTCACAAGAACAACCTCCCAATTACCCTCTTCCCTGTCCATGTTTAGGCACGTGGTGGTGATTTCCAGCAGTGCCCGGGCAGCCCAACACCCGCCGCTCCCCCCCAGGGGCTGCTTGCAGCCAAGAGGCTGCGGTGATGGTCTCTTGCTTTTTCTGAAGCTTTTCTTTAGAGTGAAATGTCTCCACGTGATTGTCCAGGGTGAGCGTGGATTTGGGGAAATGATGACTTTCTTGCAGGGAGAAAAACCCTCAGAGTTGGGTCTGGGGGTTGCTTTGCTGTTGTCAGCCCTCAGCCGTGACTTTGACTTGCAGAATTGTTCCTGCTGCTTGGGGATAGGAAAGCCCTAAAGGGTTTTCTCACTTCTGTGGCAAATTTTATCATTGTCCTAGGCACAGGGTGCTGCTGTCACCCCATGAGAGGGACATACAGGCTCCCAGATTATCATTTTCTGGATGGATTGACAGCACTGGAGCCCCCAGGAGGAGGCAAGGTGGACGCCCTGGGTGCCCTGTCACCTCCGCTGTGCTTCACTGGCAGCTGCTTCTGGCCTGGAAATAGCACACGATCCACTTAAAGATTCACTCTGCCATCTCTAAGATGTATTTGCTCTCCTACCTCCTGCCCAGCTGCCAGCTTGTTTTTGTCCTGCAGGTCTGGCCGGCTGCTGGGCAGAACTGCCACACTCACCCTTCCCCAACACCCTGACCTTCTCATTGCAGGAGACACCAGGCACCCACCTCTTGCCTTTCGGGAGGGTGCTGAGGTCATTAATGCACTTTATGGATTAAAAGACTAAAAACTTCTGGAGCTTGAGAAACTGTGTCCCAAGATGCTGCTGGCCCAGCACTGTGCCTTCAAAGTCGCTGTCAATTTGCAACAGCAGGCAAAAAATGCAGCAGGAAAAAATAAGAGCATTTGGGATAAATTAAGCAAAAGGTGTTTGCTCCTTTGCTTGCATTATAACTGGAGTGTGATGGGTAAGGGTGAAGGAATGAGCAGAATGCTCGTAAGTGAGTGCTGCACCCATGGAAGGAGAGGCTGATGACGGGTGTGCTGGCAGGACCATCATCTTTGAGACCGGGATAATGGGTCATCTGCTTCATCAGCAGGGTAGAGGGAGACAGCAGGGCTCTAGGCTGGAGGGAAACGAAATAAAATCCCCAAAGAAAGGAAAGCCAGTAGCCAAAAAACCAGAGCCACTGCTTTCTTCTGTGCTCAATGGTCTCGAAGTAAACCTTTCATCATCCTTGAAGCGAAGCGCTCGCATGGTGGCAGAGGACCATGGCTTCCCTGCTCATGGACAGGGTTTACGCAGCGATGAAGATCTCAGCTGGTGAAGAAATCCCCTGAGCAGATTGCAGAGGAAAAGATTGGGGATAGACACTTCGGAGCTGCCGCATGAAACCCGTGAGATCCGTGTTGTCCTGGACGGCCGTGTGTGAGAGACAGCAGGTCCCAATTTGAGCTGAATGTTTTCCGAGTAGCCAAAGGTTTTGAGGGGTTGGTTTTTATTACCGGGAAGGCTTCAG
>NW_009732902.1:289-15711 GCF_000703405.1 Apaloderma vittatum | reverse complement strand
CGGCCTCCGAACCCAGCCTGCTCGCTGCAGGTGCCTCCTCTCCTGGGGCTGGGAAGATATTCTCTGAAATTTAACTTTGGTGAAGGGGTTGCTCAGGTGTGCTCCAAGTATTTTCCACTCCTGGAGCTCCAGGGGATTTTTGGAGGATGCTTAACCCTTTCAGGGCCAAAAGTCACTCGCAGTGCTCTAGAAATAGTATGGGGCTGGGCTCAGCTACTTGCCTGGAGCAGTGAAATCCAAGTGAGCTGCTGTGTTAGCTGGCTCCCTGTCCCTAAAGGATCCCAGCTCCCTGCTCCTGCAGGGTGGCAGGTAGAGAGGCTGGGTGAGAGCCAATCCCAGATGAGATCTGACCCCAAACCTCTGCCCTGAAGTGTACTGAGCAAGAGCCTGGCTTTCTTTGTACGAGACGAACCAGGAAAACATCTGGGGCACAGCGTGCGGGGAGGACACTTTGGGGAGCATCTTCAAAGCTTAGCACAGCACAGTAAGTTCTGCAGAGCTGCTGTAGCTTTCTTTCCTCTTGCAAATAAGTGCAGAATCAAATGGTTTGCATTCAGGTCTTGGCTGTGCAGCTAGACGGCTGCTGAATGCAAAATGTTGCTCAGCCCAGCTTGCTTCTAATCTGTCCAGGTGGCTGTGACCTGGCGAATCTAAAGTCCTGCTCTTGTCCTCCCCTGAGACGTGCTGGATGTGCAGATGGGAGTTTGCTAAACGCTTTTGCAGTGGCTGAGCTACTTTTGGTTTTCCTTGCCCTTGTCCCTCTGGTTCCACCCTGCCCCTGCACTGGTCCTGCTCCATCACTCACCTTCTCCTGCCCTGCAAGCAGGGGAGGCTGCTGACCTGGTTGTGGTTTGAAGAAGGATGGAAAAAATGCCTGCTTTGAACAGCTCTGCCCGAGTGGTGAGGAGCTTGGTGAATTCAGCTCATCACAACATGTTCTGGCAGATTTCTGCTGCCCTGTTATCAGACCATCAGCCTAAAGAGATCACCCTTCAGCCACCATCAGACTGTGCCTCGTACCGCGAGTAGCTGCAGTCTGACTCACTCTGTGTGGGAGAAAGTAATTATTTCAGCCACGGCAAATTGGACCAGTAATAACCTTTTCTCTCTCTAACAGCAATGATGCTCCTTTAAAAACATATCTTAATTGATATCAGATAATGAGCTGGGCTTATCGGGGAGCGGGCAGCAGAGGGATGAGGGATGGGTGGATGGGGAATAGCAGGAAGGGGAGATGGCTGCTGTGTCCCGTGGAGAGGGGGCAGGAGATTTGGTCCTGCGGGCAGGATGACACCATTGGCAGACTGGGCTCCCCATCAGTCTCACCAGGGACTATTTCTCTTTCCTGGAGCCTGAGCAAGAGCTGTATCCACACAGAACCTTGGTGAGCATTGCACGTGCACATAAGGGCTTGCCTTCCTCCTCCTCTTCCTCGCTCTCCCTCTGCCAGCCATTTCGACAGCCTCCTCTCGGTTCCCTGCCTGCACGCTGCCAGGGAAGAACTGATGGAAAGCGAGCTGGATCTGAAACTACAGTGACCTGCTCTGCCAGGCTTTGTGAGCCCTCAGAGCCTGCAGAAGAGACTTGAGGGAGTTTCACCGTGAGGTTGCTACAAGCCGCTGCAGCGGTTGGAGTGCCTCTGTTCCTGTCTCTCGCAGGGAAGAAAATGCAACGATGCTCTCTAGAGGCAGAAGAAGTCAAGAAGAGGTTTGCTTTCCCTGGCTCTGCCTTTTGCCATGACCTCAACGCTCTTCGCAGCTGTTTATTTCCCACAGAAACAGCAATTTCTGAGCATTTCGGCCTCTTGAGCTCTAGCTCAGGTGGTTTCTTTCCCCCTCCCTCCCCACAGGGCAACCTGATGTAATTGTTGCAGGTGCTCCTCGGCTGGGAGAAGTGGGGAGTATTTTGGATCAGGAGGGAGATGACCGAGCAGGGTGATGGAGGAAGGGGAAAGGGCTGGTGGAGATGTTATGCAGTGAGGTTCAGCATTGTTCTGGGGCAGAGAAAGCCTTTGGGGCTCATGGTGGGATCTTGGAAGGAGATTTTCTAAGGTCTAATTAACCCCAGGTCTCAGGCGGAGGCAGATGCAGCTGTGGGGCTGCACTGGGAAGGTCCCCCTTAATAAAAGCCAGACAGGACACAGAAGGTGGTTTGGGAGGATGTGGGTCTCTTCTCCTGAGCAGAGCAAGATGCAGCTTTGATACTGGCTCACCTATGGTCTGTTTTGGGTGTGAAGAAGGGACTGGAGCTCTTGTCAGCGAGGATTTCTCAAGGGGCCTGTGGGTTCAACCCCAGGAAGATGCTGGAGGAGCTCCTGGGATGCTTTTGCCAAAGCTAAAGCCTTGTGGGGGCTGGTAGTGGGGATGTGCTGAAGCTGTGGAGGTGTCCTACAGGGCTTGGAGCCTTAGTCTGCAAGAACTGGCAAAGATGGAACTGCCAGCACCTGGCTCAGCAGTTACAGGTGTCATCTTCTGCTCTTCCAGAGCCCTCAGGTGAGATCTGCATCCAGCTGCATTGGCTGCCATCCACACGAGTCCTTTGTACAGGGTCAGGATGGGAATTGAGATGAGGTTTTTGGGATCCTAATCCATAGACTTCTTCCTCTGGGAAGTTTCTTCGTGTGGATAGTTGATGAAGCAACTTGCTTAAGCAAAAAGACGGGCTGAGTCAGTGGGGCTTGCTGCCCTCCTGCTGCAAGCAGAGCCTGTCTCCCAGCTCGTGCCCAGGAATGCAAAGCCCAGACTACTTCTGCCATCAAAAAAAAAAAAAATCCAAATACAATAATTCCTTTTACTATCCTGGCCAGTTTCCAGTTCACTTAATTACGTTCTGCCAATCCACCCGGCAATCCCATATGTTGTTGTTTATTTTATTAGCTCATATTGCATGTCTTTCAGTACTGATGGCCCTATGAATAGCCTAGCTCGCTGAATTAATTGGGCTGGTGAAAGGCTCAGGTTAAAGTCTAAAATGTACTCGCATCCCTGGAATAAAGGAAACAAAGGAAATTATATTACTGAGCTGAGCTGGGCAAATCTCGTGCGTCCTCAAATGCCCGGGAAGATAAGTAAAGAACTGACTGGACAAATTGTTAAAAAAGATTCAGGAGAATACCTAGGCTGAGTATGGCTTGCACATGGTTCATAGAATCATAGAATGTCTTGGGTTACAAGGGACCTCAGAGACCATCTGATCCAACCCCCCTGCCATGGGCAGGGATGCCCTTTAACCAGCCCAGGTTGCTCAAGGCCTCATCCAACCTGGCCTTGAGCATCTCTAGGGAGGGGGCAGCCCCAGCCTCTCTGGGCAATCTGTTCCAGACTCTTGCCACCCTTGCACTGAAGAATTTCTTCTTAAGATCCAACCTAAACCTCTTCTCCTTCAGTTTACATCCATTTCCCCTTGTCCTGTTGGAGGACACTTGTAAGAAGTCCCTCTCCAGCCTTCCCGGATGTTCCCTTCAGGCACTGAAGGCAGCGATAAGGTGCCCCTGGAGTCTTCTCCAGGTTAAACAATCCCAGCTCCCTCAGCCTGGCCTCGTAGCTATCCTGCTAGCTTTTCTATTGGAAAGCAAGTCCCACATGTCACATCTCCCATTATTGCTGCATCTGGCAGCGTCTTCCAGCTTTTGCTGCGTGCGGGCTGTGAGCTGAGGTGGGATGCACGGGGCTTCGCTCTTCCCCGGCCATGCTCCGCTCTCCTGAGACTGGTAAAAGCTCAGTGCTGGGGGGTTACAGGTGCAGGCTGCAGATATGCACAGAAGGGCAGTTTGTGTTAAATTGCACCAGATTAAAGCATTTCGGTTTGGAAACCTTTGCTCTGGTTTAATTTCATGGGGTTCTGTGTCGTTAAACCTGGTTGCTGTGACTCAGTTAGGGGAGCTCACTACCTCTGAAACTAGAAGGGATCACTCAGATTATTTAATCTGCCCTCCCCCAAGGTGTAAAGCTTTCCCCCCTCATTGCCCCAAGCCCACATTTCTGTCTGAGCTCTTGCATTAAGTTTCATCTTAATTTCAAGGCTGAGTGATGCGTGATAGCAAATTCCCTGAAAGTCCTTGTTAAGTTTGGAAATTACCTTTGCAATTAAAACCCGTGTCTTGTTTCCAGCTCCAATTTGACTTCTTTTGAGTTTCTAGCACTGGGAGCTCATCATGGCTTTCCCTGCTGCATGGAAGAGATAGCTGTTATCAGGGTTGCACCAGGGCTGTCCCCAGGAGCCAGAGAGGTTAGAGTGAGACGGCTGAATGATCTGGCTTAGTAACTGGGATTCACAGACTGCTTGGGAAGGGGACAGGTGGGGATGGGTGCTAAGGGACCATATGAAATAGCCCAGCCCTGATGGGGGAGCTTTTTTCCTCATGTCCTGGGTCTCAGTTCCTCAAGGCTATGCTGCTGGACATTGCCACCTTCTTGGATTTGTGCAACAGCTCAGCCATCTCTTGCTTAAGACTGCTTTGCTTTTCCGCCTGCGTTTCCCCCCATCTTGTTAGCGTTGTTACGAGGCTGGAAAACTAGTGCCTTTATCTCTGCTCTCTGGCAATCAATAGCTCGCACAGAAGGACTACAAGGTCCTGAGGCCACTGGTGTCTGTCCCAGCCTAACGTGGCCTTTTCCCACCACCCCATTTGCTTTCCAGGGGCAGGTGAGTGCTGCTAGGATGCTGGAAGATGGGGGATGCTGAGATTGAAGGTGATTTTAGGGGATGAGCACTTGCCTCAGCAGTATCGTCCGTTGCAGACCCCTCCTGGCGCTGCATTTGCTGCCTACAACACCCACGTTCTGCGTGCAGACTGATCATTTGGTGTTAATTCTTATTTAAGCCAAACTCTCAGGGATGCGTGCAGGAGTTTGTGGTGCCTTGGAGAGGTTTTTTGCATTTAGATGGGGAGAAAATGGTGTATCCAGAGGGATGCCGGGGTTTTCCGTCAAGCAGGGAGTGCCATCCATTATCTGCTGCCTGTAACTCGATGTGATGCACTGTGCTGTCGGCTCTTTGAATCTGATTAGCACAAGTGTTTCTTCCTCTCTTCAGCAATTTGCCGTGCTCTTAATGTGATGCCCACTAATGACAGGGGAAGAAGCTAAACCAAGTTATTTTCCCATCGACTAAATGGCAGCTCGCATTGCTCTTAAAAACAGTTGAGCAGAAGAGGGAACGTCCTTCACGGAGGCGGGTGGAGGGAGTCCATTAATCCCGACTGCCAAGAACAGGATAAATGAGGAAAAGGGAGTTGGACAAGTGCTTGCACCGTCCCAAGAAGAGGAGATGATCTGCTCGTTCCAACTGCTCTTAGTCCTGATGAGGGAAACGTGGAGCTCAAAGGTGGGTGAGGACGCCGGTTTGGGGCAAGCTCTTCTGCTTTGGGGGTCACTGGACACCTGTTAATCTCTGAGATTTCTTGTTAGCACCATCTAACCCCGTAGCCCAACTTGCAAGAGGAGGACGTGTGCTGGTGTGGTGCTGGTTCGCTCTCTGTGTTGCCATAAGTGTGGCAGAATGATTTTTACTGCCTTAAAGAGTGGTAAATCAGTCTTTCAATGAATACTGCTTCAGGGACGGGAAGAGGCGACAAAGAGATTTTCTGGCTGGTTAGTAGAAAAGATCATAAGATAGCGTGATCATAAGATAGCGTGCGCCTGGAGTTCTTTCTTTGAAGTTGCTGCTTGTGTGACACCTGCGTGTCCCGGCAGAGCTGAGGACGTGGGACTGAGGGGCTCAGGACCTCATCCTCCCAAGCCTCACTTTGCCTGGTGACTTGCAAATGTTCTTAGAAACCGCTGGAGCGATTTCGGAGCGTGTCTGTGCAGCAAAAAGGGAAGCAAGCCCCGAGCCTCCTCCCCGCCTTGCAGAATGCGTCATCGGTTCTGTCTCTGCAAACCGCCTGCAAGCTGGGATGGGGAATGCAAGTCAGATCTCCTCTGCCATAAGCAGTGAGCTCGTATTTTGCATGCAGAGTGCAGATGTCTAGACAAGGGGGAAGGCAGCAGAGGCTTTGAGATGATGAAAAGTAAAAAAAAAAAAAAAAAAAAAAAAAAAAAAAAGCCAAGTGCAAGTGCCTGCCCTTGTGCTCCATGGGAAGTAGACTAAAGCAGGTATTTTTCTTTCTTAATCTTATTTTCCATTCTTGGCGTGTGTGTGTTTTGCTCCAGGATTTACTACACAGAGCCCTTTAGACTGTTTCCACAGGGGTTATTTAATATCTAGTACCTCTGGCAGTTCTTCCTTGGCCTATATGTTTATCTGTTATTTTTTTCCACGCTGCGCTTTGCTATTAAATTTCGCTGTGAGCCCTTGAGTACTTTTGCGGAGGGATCCCACTGTATGATCTGTTTGCTATGATAATCATAACTTTGTGTTAATTACTTCCATCATAGATAACTGTGCTTCACTCTAAGGCATTTCTCCTTCTCTTTATTTCTTTCTCTCCCCTCAATTTCTCCTCCCTCCTGCACAATATCCCTGTTCTGTGTTCCAAGCATGAATGCCACTGAGGAGTTGCTCCTTGCTAGAATACCCCGAGTAAGTTGCTTGGAAAGCAATCCTGCATATTAAACATCCCCTAATGATGAGCTAAGTCAAGACAATCATGGTTCAAGGGAATTTGCAATCCTAAAGTCTCTCTGACACAGCCCAGGACAGATTTCACTGTATAACCGGACCCAAAAATTGTTGTCTTGAAAGTAAATGCAAAAGACTTCTGAAGAGCAAAGCCTCCAGAAGTGGAGTAATGTCATGCTTGCATGTTCCTCTGCTTCCATCTGCTCAAGAGCATTTCTCCCTCTCTGTATGCCCCAGCTCAGAGGATGCTGCCCAGCCAACCAGCTGGGGCTCCGGTACCGATGTCAGCTGGATGTTGTTGTAGTTTCCTTCATGGAAGAGGCTGAAGATGAGAGACTTGTAACCTTTACACACAAGCTTTCCCTAGGGCTCCATTCATACTCAAATCTTCCTTCTCACCCCATTTCTATGGCTGATTTCTGTGAGCTGTAACTTAATCAGGATGTTAATTTTAACCTTTTCTTGAAGGATTATGTTCCACCCTGTTTAACATCCAGAAATGCCGACACCCCTGTGACCTAATGTTTTTCTCCCTTCAAACTTCCCTGTGTCTTCACAGTTGTGTGACCTCACATCTTTCTGTCGGTGCCAACTCAAATCCTGGTGCTCACTGAGTAACTGTTCTGTGTTTAACTCCTCTATAATCAGTAATAGGCACCTATCAGCTGGAAGCTTTGCCTTATCTGCAGAGGGATAATGCATGTGGGCAGCTGCAGGCTGCTGGTGGAGCATCTCTCCTGTAGCATCATGTCACAGCACTGGGGGAAAGATGGGTTCCAGTAGGTGTGTGGGAAGGGTGCCAGTAGTGATTCACCCCTGTGAAAACATGCCCTGCTCGCTGCCAGCACCTCATTTCTTGGGGCTGAGTCTCCCAGGGCTTTGCTGGGATACTGGGAAATCGATGGGACTGGTAGTAGAAGGGGAGAGCTGCCAAGGCAAAGCCTGCGCCGCTTTCCAGGCGCTGCTGCCATGACTCATGGGACTGGATCACAGGTTTGCCGAAGCAACAGCTTCAGTAGGTTTTGTTCTGCTAATTTGGATGACTTGTTTGTTTCCCAGAAGGGTGGGGTTTTTTTGGTGATTCTGCCTCTTTGCTCTTTCTCGGAGAGGTTTTTTGACGGTACCATAATGTCCTTCTGGAGCAGCCTGGCGCGACCTACGCTGAAGGCAGAGCTGTCCCCTCAAGGCAACGTGCAGAGCACAAGGTTTTCCTGATGCTCAGTATGGTGAGGACAGGACCCCCTAAAGAGGACGTGCACAGATGTTTTGCTCGAAGAAATACCAAGAGCTGCTGGTGGCTCGTAGTCCGTCAGAATTCTTTTTCCCTGTGTGGGCTTTTCATAACCAGTAAAAGCAGAATAAACATCAGCCTCGTGGCCCCGTGGGTGATTCTTCTTCAGCCAGGGGTCCTGCTGCTGCCACGGGGTAACGTTTCAGCACGGCTGCCTTATGGTTCAAAACAGTGATAAGGACGCAACCGCTGTTTGCGCAGATGACTGCAGAAAGGGGTGCGAAATGGCAAGAAACCCATTAGTCTGGAAACACACTTTTCTCAGCACCCACGTAAGCCCTCTGACACGCGACATTTCTCACTCTGCATTTCAAAGGCTCAGGAATACGGGTTGTTGACCACGGGGAGAAGAAATATGTCTCTGGATTAGTGAAGTAAGTCCACATTTGCTTTTTTTTTTTCCCTGCACGAAGGGTGAGTTTGCCCAGGGGGCTGTGGGAACGGTCCTTCCTGTCTCTGACCATCCTCGCTGGGCAAGCAGAGAATGGGGAGGGATGTGCAGCTGAAATCTGGCCCTTCCTCCTTGTCACCATTGCAGTGATGCTCAAACGAATAAAAAAACATCTGCCTGCCAGCTTTCCTGGTGGAAGCTGTTCAAGAATGATGCTTTCAGAAAAATGCAGTTACACAGAAGCGATGCTTTCAAATAGGTGCTTTCCATTTTTTTCCATCAGCTATTGCTGCCTTGTTAAGTACCAGTTACTAATTAGCCTTCATGTCTCATTAAAATCATAGTGGGCTTTTTTACCTACTGAAATTTTGTAAATAGCCTTTATTCTGTTTTTTAATGCACGTTGATTGAAGTATTTATTGGATGCCACTTACGCAGCTCTGTGCCTGCATTCATTTTCTTCTTAAGACATTGACTAAACTGCTGCTTAGAATTACTCCAGCCCATCTGGCATATTAAGTGTTTGTGCAGAGTGTACCCAACTTCCCCATCCACTTCCTCAATTAATATTAAATACTTAAGGGAACTGAGTTTTTTTTCTTTTTACTTTTCCTCCTTGCCATTGGATCTTCTCACCATCTATAGCAGCGTATTTGGGTGGAAATGTGGCTCTAGCAGTTACCTGGGGGGCTGGGAGGCAGATGCTGGAGGTGAGATCAAGGTGCCCGCTTCTGCACAGCGACGTCGGCAAGCAGATGGCTCGAGTAATGGGTATCTTCAAAGCCGTAAGATATTATTCCACCCTATTCTGGCATAGCAGGGAAGGGTCTCCTGGAGGCAGGGATTTAAATCCATGAGCCGTGTCGGCTCTGAAAGCTGCCCTGCCTCCCCGGGGAGGAGCAGGGATGTAAAGGATTAGAAACGAGCTCCACCGGCGGAGCTTTGCGGGGAAGCGCTTGTACAAAACCTGCTCGTGTTAGGCATGACAGTGACATGGTTTTACTTCTGTAGCCAACCTCACAAACAAAAGTGAGAACAGAATGTGTCGCTTGCCTGGTGATTATTCGAAGCAGGCTCAACCTCGTGCCAGAAGCAAAATCCAGGGCTAAGGATGAATTTAAGTGGCAGTAAAATATTCACGGTGAGGTCAAGGGTGGAAGGTAGTTATTAGTTCTGAAGAGGATCTCCTGCAATAAGGAGGGGGCCTGGCGTTATAGCTCTTCCTGGCAGCTAGGAAAGGTGCTGCTTGGACTGTCCCAGCCATAAATCTTGTCCACATGGAGACAGAAATACGAGATACCGAAGAAGATTTACAGCAATTCTTACTCCAGGAGGTTGTATTGGGTGTCCTAAGCTGTCTTTATAACGGCGTTGTGGCTGGCTTGTGATGTTGATAAGAAAACTCTGCTGTATGTATTACCCTTTCCACAGGAAGAAAAGAAGCAAGCACTAGTGGAAGGAGAAAGCACACGGTATTTTTTTTTTTCCAGGTGGCTGGGCTCCGGCAAGGCAAAGAGCCGGCAACCCACAGACCAAAATGCCTTTGTGTGAAGCAAAAGGGAGATTGCTCCTGCTGATGGCTGTCACTGAGAAAAGCAAAAGCTGGTCACTGATGCACCGTGTGCGCAAGGAGCCTGTGTTTTCCTAATGAACCATCTGCTCAAAATCCTTTTCCTAGGGATTTAACAACGACCCAGTCTGGCCAAACCAGTGATGTCAGCGTTTAAGCTCAGATCCTGCTTGAATACCTGGGAGGGGGAGCAGGAGTTTGCAAATGAGCCCTCCCCTTAGTGTGACCGACCCGGGGGTGCTCCTAGGGGAAATAACTTATTCCCTACCCTGTGGGAACTGTGAGCTTTGCTCCTAGAAAGCCTCAGTGGTTGCAAAAAAGAAAAGTCTCCAACCCAGCTTGTGTACGCAGAGTCTTAGAAGGGATTTTTGGAAGTGGCTGGTTTTTTAGGCCCCACTGGAGGCAGTGATGCTGTGCTGCTCAGAACCAGGTCTGGACAGCGAGGCTCATGAAACTATTGGCAGTTTATTTTAATGAGAGAATTATGCAAACACTAAGCAAAATTGGCATTCGAGTACTTGGTAGAAAGTATTTATTTTGCCAGTTCATAGAGAGAAAGGTCTTAGAGGAAACGAAGAAGGATAAACCAAATCAAAATAATTAAAGCAACTATTCCACTATATCACAAATGAGTCTGCAGCCTGGACCAAAGCACTTTTAATTGGATTCTGAAGTCCCAGGACATGCTTGGCGTGAGGAGCAGCTGGGGAACCTCTTTCCTTTCATTAACTTTGCCTGCATACAAGCAGCGAGAGAAGAGGGAAAGGAGCGCACGGCACTGGAGGGAGGCGGTGGGCAAGAAGAGGGGAGCAAAGCACCTGGAAGCAGCGAGCAGTCCCAGTGGAGCGGTTGCTGGCAGCTGCTCCCGGCTGCGATACGCCGCTGTGGTTTGGGCAGTAGCGGTTCCAGCTGATCGCATCTCCCCGCTCTGCTCAGTCGCTTCCCTGAGCACCTGGGGCAGTTTCTAGCTCCTTTCTCCTCTTACTTTGCCATCCCCTGGGGAGGCGATGCTGCAAATGATGCACGGCCCTTTTGCTTTTTGCAACTTGGATTGTTTTGGTGCTGCTGAGCAATCCTCAGGCTGGTAGGCAGGGAGGGGATGGTGAGCTGCTGGGGAGAGGAGCAGGTGGTGGGTTTTTTTTTTTGCGCTCGACGGGTCTTCTGAAGTAGAGCTGCATTTCTACCAGCTACGCGATGACAAGTGGAGTTTTTGTGATCTCCAGCTTACTGTGCCTGAGGTAGGCAGAAATAAGTCCAAGTTCCTTGGCAGTAACGTGGCTGTAATCCGCCAGACCTGTCCTTTGCTAATGGGCCCCTCAAGAGGAAGCGAAGGCTGTCATCGGATTTTTTTCAGGAGCTGCTCAGTGCAAGCACAGCTACTTGAATATTGTGGGTGGTTTTGCTTCAGATGGCTGCTGACGTCTTGGTTTCCGTGACTTCTGAACAAATTTCTCTCCTCCTGGGAAGGGAATAGAGCTGAACCAGCCTTCATCATCATCGTCATCATCCCAGGCTGGCCAACGTGAGATGCTGCTGTGGGAGTGGAGGCTGAGCTGAAGCCGTGGGCTCACCATGTTATTCCCTGCGCCAGTTATTCCCCAAGTACCTGGATGAGAAAATAATTTCCTCTGGGCCTCTCCAGCCATATGCTTTTAATCCTAAATTCCTGAGCTCCCAGATCAGACCTTTTTCTTTTCTTTTTCCTTTTTTTTTTTTTTATCCCCACAGTTTATACTAGCTCAGCCTGGAGAACTGTAGTTTTTTTGGTTTCTTTGGACTCTTTACAGCCTGATGCTGACCCAGACACCAGCCCCGCTCCCACACCAGCCCTGCCAAAACATCCCTTCTCCCCTGGGGCTGCAGGTGGGGAATAACAAAAAGGATCCTAGTCCCAGCACAGCCAACACAATCTCAATATCTTTTTATCTCAAAATGAGTATAACCTTTTCCGAGGGCTGTTGCTGTGTGCACAGAGATGCTGTGGGAAACAGTAAGACCGGGAAAAAATAAAAATATGGTCGTGGCATACTGGCCTCGGTGTGGGGCTGGGTGATGATGGGTGCTGGGACCAAGATACTGGGACCCAGTGAAGTGGTTCTTCACTGAGCAAACAGCGGCTGCTGGTGATCCACGGGGTCCCTGAGCCAGGAGCCCTTGACTTCTGCCATTCATCTCGATGGTGGATGGTTTACTCAGTCTCTAACGAAGCTGTCTTGGTGCTATTTCTGGAGCTCGTTAGGAGCCCGGCTTTGTCTCTCAGCCTGATTAAGGGAAACCGAGGGGAGACGGGACTGGATGGAGTCACGCATGGGTGCAGACACGCGCTTATCGCTGTAAAGGCAGCATATAAAATTCCCCTCGATCCAAACAAGGCCATAGAAATGCAAATCAGCCGTGTCCTGCCTCATCAACATGCTTCAAAACCTGCCTGCGCTGCTGCTGCTGCTGTCGGGAGCAGCAACACCTCCCCTGGGTCGCGTGGGGGCCGCGTGTGGTGCTGCGGTCCTGTCACGGGAGATGAGGTTCTGTGGCTTGTTTTGGGGCGAATTTTAGATTCGGGATGAGATTTGACTTCGTGATGGAGTCGGGGCGGGTGTGAAGCCAGTGGTTGTGTCACTGCATGTCGGTGAAATTCCTGCCCAGCAAAGACCCTGCTCGTGTCTCCGGCGATGCCCCGGGGTGCCTCTTGGGAGGGGAGGGCTGACCCCATTTAGCGCCGTGACCCTCTGTGCTTGGCTCCCAGGTACTCTTCTCCTGACATTTTGTTTGCTGAAAATAATACAGAAAAGAAGGAGGAAAATAACTGCCTTGAGCTCTCTGCTCTCCAAATGGGATCTATGCTTTTTGCCCTCTGTTTTTTCGGGGTGCCTGGTCTCTGCAGCTCCCTTCCCAGTCCCTAGTGACCTGACATCCCGGTTTTTGGGGAGCTGGGGTTTCCTCCCTTGGAGCCTGCCTGGTGCAAACTGCATTTGTGCAGCTCAGCCCAGCCTTGTTTTGCTGGAATTCATAAACAAAGCAACACAGAGCTACCATGTAACTGCAGAGTCCTGTAGAAATTCTGCTTTTCCTTCCCAAAATAGCAGAAGACAGTGTTTAGTAATAATCATGCATGGGAGTGACTGACAACAGCATCTCCCAGTGAGAGATACAGGCGCCGGATTTCAGACAAAAGGAAACATTTCCATTCCTTCAAGAACTGCAACCTGTATTTTGCAAGTTAAATTTCTCCGATCTGATTGAAATCCACCTGGCGACGAGCTTGTTCTTCAGTGACACACTGCTCCAAATTACACACCCGATCCTTTTGATATTTCCAAATTACTCGCGCATTAGAAATTAATACTTAAGAAGGGCAAACACGCAGCGTGCTGACAGCCTGAGAGCTCGCTGCCACCCCCTTCAATAATTAAGAACTTGTGCAGAATAGCAGGGAGGGGGAGCGCAGGGAAGCCTGGAGCAATACATTACCCTCCCCAATGGTTCCAGGGTCTGAGGACCCAGGGGAGGAAGAAAATGGCTTTTTTGATCATCTGGACCTGGTGATTTTTGCAGCGTGGGCGGCGAGTGAGCGTGCATGGGGCTGGCAGCGGGTGCGGAGGCGACGGAGAGCCCTCCTCCATCTGCGCTGGGTGGGAGCCTGGGGTCTTTTCCCAGATTTTGCTGGCAATGTGTCTTCCCCAAACTCACCAAGGCAACAGAAGGGAGAATTAATCACAAGGAAGGCTTGCTCGATCTATGCTGGGAAGCAGGCACAAGAGACTCACTGTGTGTTGGCTTCATCGGTATGATTTCCTAAACTGGATTTTAACCGCTTTCATTACTTTTTTTTCTCTCTGGAGGTAGGTCTGCCCCGAGGCAGGGATCGCAGCCCATCCCTGTGCCTCCGCAGAGCAGGATCTTGCCTGGAAGCAGCTGCAAGTCCTTGATTCCCATCTTCTTCCCGCTTCAGTTGCCAATTTCTGGTGCAACCAGCCCTCCCGTGGGCATCCCCTCTGCAAAGCCACTGCAAGCAGGTTGCAAAGGGAGGTTCGTCTTTGTGCCTTGCTGACATCCCTTTGCTTCCAGGTCCTCATCGTGTCCCCCCACAGCTCCTCCTGGCGAGGAGAGCACCTGATGCAGAGGGAGAAATCCCCACCAATGGGTAGCAATAAACGTGTCCTCGCAACACGCTCTTTCCCAAGAGCAGCGATCGCGTCAGGACGCAGCAGCCCCAATTGCCAGCAGGGTTTCCAGTGGAGAGGAAGTCATTTCCTCCCTTACTGGTCCCATTTGGAAAATTTTACGGAGGAAAATTGCCAGCTTGTGCCTACCAAAGCCCAGGAGGCAGCTCCCTGCACCGCCCCCCCCAGCTTTGATCACGTCTGGGCACAGACACTTTTGCTCCTGACGTGCTTTGTCACCTCTTCAAGCTGCTCCTCTCAAGCATGGCAGTTAAAATGCACTTTTCAGTGAGAAGTGCCAGGAGGAAATTGAAATGTTTTCCCTCTTTTCTAACCAAAGTTGAGGGCTTTTCACCAAAATACGTGCCTGTGATCTGGAGTTTTGAGAAACTATGGAATAAATCGGTGCTCAGCAAATGCCCAAGGACAGCGACCCACCTTGGCAGTACGGCTGAATCCTCATAAGGTGACTGAAAACAGGCCAGGAAGGGATCCCACGCTCCTTTAACTTCCTTTATCTACTTATTGCATGGGAACTTCACCTTTGTTTTCTGTATCATCACTTTCTGACCTGCTGCTCCAAAGCTTGGCTGCTCGGAGCCACCCATGGGCAAACAGTTGGAGGTCACCAGCCCGCTCATTGCAGCAGAATGAAAAAAAAATAGTTGGACTTGCCCAGAATATTGATTTTAACAGGGACTGCACCAGGATATACCCGCAAGAGAAAGGACCGTGCTGCTAGAGAGGAGCTGCAGATACATCTGGGTCTAGGTCAACCAAACGAGAAGGTTGTGTGCTCTCTGACAGGGGATGTGCTGGGCTTTCCACGCAGACTTGTCTGCCTCAGTGGGCTCAGCCACTGCTGTTAAAATGAGATTTAGCATTTCTCTTCCCTCCCCCAGTTTTCTTAGGGATGCTCAAGACAAATCTGGAACAGTTGGCAACTCTCTTGAGGGGACCTGCCCCTTGAGAAGAGCCGGTTTTGATCGAGATGCGCGCATGACAGCTGCCTGTCTCTGGGTTTTATACACCTGCTTGTCAACTTAATGGCAATAAATGAACTCCCAGGTGGTCTTAACAGTGTCCTTGGGATGTCCCTGCACCTGGGTAGACAAGTTTATCTCTTTTCTCCTTGCTTTTCAGACACTTAAAATAGCCTCAATTTGCCCTGCAGCTCCAAGGCAGGATGGGTCCTTGAGCTTCGTGGTGCGGTTTTTATAGCTCAGCCAGAAAGGGAGAAAGAAACACATCTAACTAGCAAATGTACCAGCCGTAGCTGCCTGTAAAACCCTCCCCAAACGTCACTCTACATCAGCTCTGCCCTAGTTTAAACAGGCAGGAGTTTCCCTGCAGCCCCCATCCCATCTGGGCTCAAGCTACATCTTGTGGCACCATCTTTCAGGCTGGTTACACCTGTGAGGGGGAGGTTTTGGGGGTTTTTTTTTGGGG
>NW_009732902.1:0-238 GCF_000703405.1 Apaloderma vittatum | reverse complement strand
GGGCGGGGGGGCGGGGCGGGGGGGCCGCCAGCCTCGCTGCCGTTCTCACCAGGGAGGAGCAGACGGCAGCTGGAGCGCCGAGCGAAAGCCCAGCCTCGGCGGGTTGACTCGTGCCTGCTGGTGTTGCTTTGCCATGTGTTATAATCACCGAGGAATGCTTTGCCTGTGGTATCATTTTCCTTAAATATATCATTAGAGGAAAATGACAGCCCAAATTGTGGGAGGATGCTAATGGCTG
>NW_009732901.1:0-19105 GCF_000703405.1 Apaloderma vittatum | reverse complement strand
AAATAATAATAAAATCCATAATGTACGCGCATGTACTTACCTCAGCTGGGGACCCAGAGCTCCAGGGAACTGCAGCCTCCCGGGCTGTCAGCTTTGATGTGGATCTGACAACGGGCTTCTCTTAGGGACCTCTTTGGGACCTCCCACTGTTTCCAGTGCACCGAGGTTGGGCCAAGCTCATTACAAATCACAGAAAAGGAGGAAAAAAAAAAAAAAGAAAAAAGAGAAAAAGGAAAAGCGCACCCTGATGAGATTCGAGGTGCTTTCAGTGAAATGGTTTGGGAAATACAGCCATGGTTTTCCAACATAATTATTTCATTGGGAAAATTCCAGAAAGTGGAAACAAAGCGATAACTCCCTTCTATTCCTGTGAACACTGCCCCACGGAACTTTGGTTCCAGCGATTTCTTCTGTGTTTACCAGTAAGCGTAGTCTATGTTCGCTTACAGCATAGGGAGACATCTAGTGACTAAATAATAAACTACAAATCAATTTGGCCTGAAATCTTTGACATACGAAGAGCCTTCGTTTGCAGTGTTTCACTAGAACTGCAGCATTCAGAGACGGGTAACTGCAAACCACCGCACTGCATAATAGCAGTTGCTGTATGCAGGAATCGAGATGGAATGAGCAGCTGCACTAACTCGAGGGGTGACCATGGCTGCAGCTCCGCTTTCCTGTTTGGTCTTCAAGCAAAAGCCTACAGGTCTGAGATTTAGAGTAATACTTTACTCCATGCAGACATTTTTCCATATAAACACAAAAGAGGTTGGAACAGTTCCTAATTTGCCCTTCTTACCAAACCACAGTGAAGGAAGCACTTAAGTGTATAAGGCAGTTTCATCTTCATTTTGATCACATCTCTTTGTTTCTGTTCCTTCTTTAGCTTATTTCTTTTGGAATGCCCATGAGCACAATCCTTCCAACATGTGTGATTATAAATCTTTGCCTTATTTCACCAATGCACATGCAAACTGAATATTCACATCTGACAATGACTTTGGCTGAAACCAACTGAAAGCAGTTTACCTTTGTTTAATGTGAAATTCAAGCATCTCAGCTGAAAAAAATGCCAAATTTTTTTTTAAAAAAAGTCAGCATGGCACTGGACACCCATTTTACACATGTAATATTATGTCTGTCCATGAAATGCACGCTTCCAATTATTAATTCAGTTGTCTATTTGGATGTGCGAATTTTGTTCAGTTACAGTGAAACTGTAGCAAATAAGTTGTAAGTGTGCATTGTTTTTAGTATCTGCCTGACTTCTGAAAGTTGTTTTTTTAATATCATTCCTTCCATTATCCTTCATCATATAATACTGAATTAAAATTATTACTGAATTATTCCTCAAGATTGCCTATTATAACAAAATGTTCATGCAATTTGATTTGTGGAAATCTCTTGTATTCCATGAATTGTTTAGGGTTAAGTCTTCCCTCTCCTTTGAGAAACTGTTTTCTCAATAATGCAGTACCTCCACAAAAAAAAATCTGTAAAGGTGATTCTTCCACATGGGTATGTTTTCTGTTCTCATTAAACAATAGAACTGAACCCTCCAAATCTGATGTTCTTCAAACACTTTTGTTTTTCATTAACACAAAGTGTGGCTTGTCCATTGGGTAGATAGGAGTCCAGGAACAGAATATTTACTCTTTATATACTCATATACAGAATGAAGACACAGACTGTTAATCAACGTTCACAGTTGTAAGACTGCAAAGAGCTCATTTTAGTGAAACCTAAGTAGATGTTTGTTAGTACTGCTACATGGGGACATAAAGTAGGAACACTTCTATATTAGTTAGTCTGAAACTAAATATACAGCATTACATATGTATGCATGTATGTGTGTGTATTTTAGACAAGATACGCAATGCATACTTGTCAGTCTCAGGTAAATCACATATACCTCTCAGTTGTAAAAACACTAGATCTCTTACACAATGGAATTCTCACCCAACAGCTCTAATTCTTTTAAGTAATGGATATATTTGAATAAAACAATCCCTAAACCCTGTAAGTGTGCCAAGTATATAAACCCAAGCTTAAAAATAGCAAAAGATAGACCTGAAAGAGGTCGTTGCTGCAGTCACTATGGTCTGATGATTTCAAAATAAGTGAGAAGGAAGCCAACTTTTGTCCTGAACAAAAAGAGGTACTAGCAGACAGCAAGGACAGTGGTAAGTATATCAAGTTACTGGTTAAAATTACGTCCTATTCTCTGAATTCCCATCCAGGCCTTTGCAATTTAGAAAAAAATACTGTTGGTCTATTGAGATAAGAGAGCAAACATAAATACTTCTTTCCTTGTTTAAGCTTCTCTGGCATATGTCCCATGTACTCTGTGGTAATACCTTTTCCATATAGTAGCTGTATTTTTAAATATACTAAGTACATGGATTTTTGCCTCTCTGGGAGTTTAACACATCAGGAGGCAAAAAAATACTGAATTCCTGAAATAATAATACAAAGGGTGCCTAGGCTGAGGACAGGTTTGCTCTTGGTAAAAGCCTGGTCCTACTTTGACATACTTTATGCTTCAAAGTTAACAGCAGTTAGCAAAAGAACAACAGTTTAAGGGGGCAGACAGGAGTTTAAATAGTAACTGAGGGAACGCAGAGCCTTGATGTCAAAACAAATCCATAGACAATCATAGAATCATAGAATGTTAGGGATTGGAAGTGACCTCTAGAGATCATCTAGTCCAACTGCCCCGCCAAAGTTCGCTTTTTTCTACAAAAAAAAAAAAGAAGTGGGAATAAAGTTACTAGAGAATTCATTATTTTTTACTGAAATTAATAACGCTAAAAGCAAACGACAGAAGCCTGTTGTATGTGGCAAATGCATTCACTCAGGAGTTCAAAATCTCGGTTCAGTCATATCATATCATAGAATGGCCTAAGCTGGAAAGGACCTTAGAGATCATTTTAATCCAGCCTCCCTGCCGCCAGAGACGCCACCTGTCGACTAGATCAGGCAACACATGGGGACCGAACGGGAATAGAACCTGCGACCTTAGTGTTGTTAGCACCACGCTCAACTGACTGAGCTAACCGGTCCCCTTACTTATCTTACAGAAAAAGTCTTTTTAATCAGTGACAATGACTTTGTCCCACAGCAGTGATGCTGACAGGAGACATGTGGCCCCAAGACTGCAGCATCTGCTATGAGTGATTCGAGGATTTCATCAAGTTCCCTAAAGCTTCCCCCAATGATCCATTACTGAATTCTGCCTACATCCTACCTTTCATTCTCTCTCCTCAATTTGGCTGTTAACAAAAATTTTACAGTGGAGAAACATGTCAGAATTTCAAGATTCTGGGTCATATGAAGATGAGAAGTGCTTGAACCCCAACAACAAAAGTTGATAGACATTGACAGTGAATCAGCAAAATAGTTTCAAAATTCCTGAAAATGAAGGGAGATTAAGCTGCCCTGCAGGTTGAATGGAGGACTTATAAATAGGATATTTTAGAGATTAGTCAAAAATAAATATAAAGAGCAAATGAGAATGGGGTAACTGTGAGGAATTAGATACACATAGGTGGAAAACATGAATGGTAGCAAATAACTGAGGCAAAAGGAAAAAGAACAAAAAAAGCCACAAAGCAAGTATGTCTAGAAGGAAACTGTATTTTACTTTTTATATGTCTCCTAAAGTGCAGTTTGATGAAACACAAAATGCAAGAAATTCATATTGCTTTATTTATTATTATGACCTGAATAAAAATCATAATCATCAAACTAACCCATCTACTCATGTCAAGAAACATGATATTTTCTATGTTTACATTTTAGTTCAATGTTATTAAAAATACATGATTGTCTTCTGTATTAAACACTTTTTCCTTGAGAAGGCTTCTCTTGAAAGGTGTGCACCTTCTAAGTGAAAGTGAGTTCACTTAATGCGAATTGGGTTGACATTTATGCCAATTTTGCTAGCAAACTCTAATAGTAAAGTTGGTGTGTATTTAATGGAACTATGGACGGAGACTGATTGCTAAATGAGTTACCAGAAACATAACCTTCATGATAACATAACCTTATGGTCTTATTTGCTTTTTTGGTCAAGAAACATAAACAATATATAACCACGTAAACTGTTAGGCCAGCCAATCCCATGAGAACTGAGTTTGGAGTGTTGTGCTTGTAAATCAAAAGCCAAAGTCTACAGACCTTTACACATCTGTCAAAAATTATGAGACATTCCACAATCTATAAAGCAGTCTAAAAATTGTTAAATACACAATTTCCGACAAATTGCTTGCCAGAATTTAGTAGTTGAGAGTATTTGGAATATCTATGATCATCTGTGGTTCATCTCATGTGCTTGGTGTAATTACTTTTAAATTGTGTACTTAATATTTCTATGCAATAAATTTATGTCCTGAATTTTTTGCTCTCTATTTTTATGTTAACAGCGAATTACTTTGGTAAAGAGTCTAAAATTCACAAAAAGCAGATTTCCGAAGTGCATTCACATTAGCAGATATACACAAGTAACCCAGATACATGACAGAATTGTGTCTTTTTAATCTTGGAGAAAGATGGAGTGTCTTACTTCCACTGTAAAGAAATACATTTTAAGTGCTTTGCTTGTATGAGCATTTGTTACATATTTGATTAGAGAGACAATATAAATATTTTCACAAGAAATGCTGAGGAATATTACACCATTAAAAAGCATTTATGAATACCTCTGGAAAAATAACAAAGCCATATTTCTTGTAGATTGTTGCCAAAAGCAGATGTGAAAAGTACTGAAAACCTGTGCTTGCTGGTTACTCACTTCCTCCAAGAAGAAATATATACAAGTAGGAATACTTTTCTGTGTCTTTGAAAATATAATAGGTAAATTGCAACCTTAGGACTCCAAAGTAATGCTCACTTTCATGACATTAAATCCAAATCTGAAACAACTTTCCATCAAACTCTGCAAGACAAATTTCTTGCACAAGATGATTTGCTAATGCAAATCTTTGTACAAAATGCTTTGGCTTCTTAACTCTGATAGGCATTCAGACCATAGTCCTCAAAATAATACTCTTTTATAGAAACTTCTCTAAAATTCAGTGAAAACACGTTTGACACACTTTTAAGTAATATTGTGGAATAAGGCAGTTATGTTGCTTACCTTGTTTTGTACCAAAGCAATCATATGCATATATAAAACTGAAGGTGTTTGTTTCTAGTGAATTTTCAGTTTTCTTTCAACACAGTTCGTCCACCAAATGGCTGACTAAACCTTTTTCCTTTTGGGAAAGAACAAACACAAAGGCTAATCACTGTTACAGGAAAAGTTATCTGTTGTATTCCCTGCATAGAATATCATCCTGAACTTTCTTTATTACAAAAAGCAGGAAGTGTCTCACTTTAATGACAGCCAAATGTAAAAAAAAGACGTATTTGTTTGCCCATCAGAAATGAATCCTTCTATTGTCAGAAGTGCATTTGCAGTTCTCTAGAATGTGTATCACCCTAAACAACTGGACATTTGGGTTGAAATATTTATTAATCCTAAAAATCATGCCACTCAAGAGCTTGAGGTAAAAGCACTATGACTGGCTTTGCAGATCCCTTTATTTTAAGAAACATAAAGTGATGTTAAAATAGGACTCACTGTACCAGAGCAGAGGTTCATCTTGCAAAGTAGACTGCTTCCAACAGTAGCTGATGACAGGAGATGACAAGAGTGTAAAAAAAAGGTTAATTAAACATTCATCAACACTTGGTGGACTGCTTTCCTGTCTTTCAATGACTTGCAGCTCTGTGTCAACATTGATATAATTCTTTTAACCAGCTTCTGTTACTCTGTTGCTTTCCGAACTCACGTAAGTTTCTAGCATCCATAAGGTCCTGTGACAAGTTGTTCTGCAGCATCTCTACTTAAAGGAAGAAAAAACCTCTTGCTCTGGGGTTTGGTGCTTCCACTTCCTCATTTCATATGATATCCCACAGTTGTTATGCTGAAAGAAACAGTCACTTCTTATTCACCTTCTCCATTCCACTCCATCACATTTTCCCATACTTGTCTCTTCCAGTCTAAACATATTAACAAGATTTCTTTGTCTGTTACATGGAAGCTGTTTCCTATCTCTCCATTGTTATTGTTCTTTCGCCAACTTTGCTGCACTTTTTTAAAAAATGACAGAATCAGAATTGCAGTAGACTCTGGAATATGGGCACTTTGTATTAAAAAATCTGCTTTCTTTTTATTCTCTTCTCTCCTCAAATCATCTCTAAAGTCTTCTTGCCTTGTTGGCCATCACGGAATATGGACCTGATGTTTTTTTAGTAGTATTCATTGTAATGCCAAGACCTTATTTTTGAACAGTAACTGTTCAGAGCCCGTAACTGTGTACATAAACTTTACTTAAGATTTCCCAACAACTTCTAAGTACTATATGCGACCACAATCAGATCAGTAAGTTTTTAGGAAGGAACTGCCCTTCAAATTAATTGCATGTTCCTATTCTGTGTCAGTTATAAAACAGGAACAATGCAAAAATTATAACCTTAGCAACACATCAGCTCTTTTAAGAAAATGGAATATAACTTCCCTGTTGTGTCCTCAAACATCATAATTTAATTTTAGATAAACAATTAGGTGGAAAAAAAAAAACATGAGATACCTAATAAAGTATATAGCGTTCTCAAGGCAAGACAGTGTTTTCAGTGCAAGCTTGCCATTCTTCATACATTTAAGGCTAGATACCATTAGATCAGGAAAGTTCTTTCCTGGTGATGCCTTAATTTTCCTTCAGATTCTCTTGCTACCAGACTATTGTTTCTCTCTTGCTTTCTGGTTCTACTCCCTTCCCCTATTGCCTATTTCATTGCAGTAGAAGCACATTTACTAAGCAAGCCAGATGTACATGTTGGACTGACACCAAATTTTTATAGATAAATCCTACCTCCACAAAATTCCATGGAGCAGGAGAACAAAAAAACCCCCAAGTCTCAACCAAACAACAACAAAAAAACCCACCTACAGTTTGGAACACACTTCGTATTTGTACATAATGCACGTAAAACTCAGCAAAGATTTCTTAAATTATGATTTCTCAGCTGAAAATTCAAGCCGAGTGTACAGATAGCATAATAACTGTCAAAGCAATTTTCCCTGTGTCTGAATTAGACAGCATAGACTTCATGGACATGGCTGTAATTGGCTGTAATTTAAGCCAAACTCTGGGAAAAAAATCGCTAGTTAGAGGGGTCTACAAAAAACCCCACACATTGACCAGAAAAGGTCCTGCTGGCTTTATGTATTACACAGCCGATCTACAAGACTTATTTAGCCAACATTTTCCACCAAGCATGGTGTTTCCTACCATGTATTTACATTGTTTACAAACATAAGGAATCACCAATGGTGTTAAGCTAATACAATGATTAGACCTTTCCATGGGTTCAGACTAAAACTCAGGCAAGGCCTGAGCAATGCAGCAGTTTCTCATTGGCCTCTGCTGCAGGGATAAGGTTCATGCAGGCTTTGGACTAACTTTGGACTAACCTGCACATGAACCAGATTAATGCTGTAATACTAAGGAATTGAGAACAAAGGAGTCAAAAGCTGAACTTGGTAAGCAAATAGTTAAATGTGTATGGTGAAAGCTACTTAGAGAAACTGACAGAAAAGGAGGTATTCTTGAGCAGGACTGGTCAGAACAAGAAGCTGTCTGAGACTGGGAAAATTTGTGTCCTCTCCTTGAAGCACTCAGCAATTGGAACATAAACACTTAAGCATTGACAGTTCTGTTAACCAAAAAGGTAAAGAACGGGATACTGTTTTTTCCCAAAGCTGTGGATGCTTTAGGTCAAATCTCTTGCTATGCACAAAGGAATGTTTGTTACAGAATTATAGAGATCATCAGGACAACTGTTATTTTGCTTCATTTCAGTTATCTAAAGTCTAATACTTGTGATATCAGTGTTTCAACTCACACATCTTTCGGGAGACAAAAACCAATCCTACATGTAAATTAATGTATTGGTTTTACATGGCAAGGTTTTGCTAGTGGGTTGTTTCTGTGAAATACAGCTTAAATGAGATGGCGCAGCACCCTGTCAAGCTGAGCCTTAAAACTGTCTAAGGCTGGGGAATCCATCACTTTGAAGACTATTGCATTCTGATTGCTCTCATGGTCTCAACTGGAATTTCCTAACAGCAACTTGTACCTGTTACCCCTTGTTTTATCTATGTGACTCCTCATACAAAGGGCATCTCCATCTTCTTGGGTGCCACTGTTTATGTACTAATACACAGTAATAAGGTCTCCCCTGAGCCTTCTCTTCTCAAGGCTGAACGAACTGAGTTCTCTCAGCTTTTCTTCATATAGCAGGTCTTCTAGTCCTCTGATCATCCTCGTGACCTTTCTCTGGCCCCTTTCCAGTTTCAATGTCCAACAGAGCCAATGCCAGCCAGCTCCAAGACAGAACCACTTCTGGCCAAGACTGAGCCCATTAGCGATGGTGGTAGCACCTTTGATAACATGTTTAAGAAAGGAAAAACACATCAACATCCAGAGAGAAGAGTGAGGATATGTGAGAAAAACAACTCTAGAGACAGTGAAAAATGAGAGGGAGGAGGTGCTCCAGATGCCAGAGTAGAGATTTCCTTTCAGCCCATGGTGAAGACCATGGTGAGGCAGGTTGTTACACTGCAGCCCATGCATGACCACAGTGGAGCAGACAGCCATTTGCAGCCTGTGGAGGACCCCATGATGGAGGAGGTGGATGTGCCCTGAAAGAAGCTGGGACCCTATGGAAAGACTGCAGTGGAGCAGGCTCCTGGCAGGACCTGTGACGCTGTGCGGAAGATCTCACAGTGGAGTAGGTTTTATGGTAGGACCTGTGGTGGCCCACACTGGAGCAGTCTGTTCCTGAAAGACTGCACCCCATGGAAAGGACCTATGCTGGACTCATTCATGCTGAACTACAGCCTATAGGAAGAACCCATACTGGAGAAGTTAATGGAGGACTGTCTCCTGTGTGAGAGACTCCACGCTGGGGCAGGGGAAGAAAGCGAGAAGCAAAGAATGGCAGAGGCAATGTTGATGAAGTGACCAAAGCCCCCATTCCCTGTCCCCCTGAGCCACTCAGAGAGGTTGTAGAGAAATCAGGAGTGAAGTTGAGCCTGGGAACAAGGGAGGGGTGGGGGAAGCTGTTTTTAAGATTTAGATTTATTTCTCATTACCCTACTCTAATTTGATTGTCAATAAATTGAACTAATTTCCCCAAGCTGAGTGTTTTGTGTGTGACAGCAATTGGTGAGTTATCATCTCCTTGTCCTTATCTCAACTCACAAGCCTTTCATCATTTTATTTTCTCCTCATCTTACTGAGAAGAGAGAGTGAGAGTGGCTCGGTGGGCACCTGGCAGCCAGCCAAGGTTCATCCACCACAACTCTACAGTAGCTTAATCTTCGTGGCATGTTATTTTAATTGAAAGAATTTTAAAAAGGCTTTTCCCTGTTTATTTTGCTGTTTTGTTAACAGCTTGCCTTTAGTCAGCTTCAGAATTTGTTTTGTCTGTAAAAAAGTAACTGGGGAAAGAAAACACTTTTTCAGAATCAGAGAAAGGTGACAATCATAAATTGTCTGAAAGTCAGGCAGTACAGAAATCACTTTCACTTTTAAACCATCCACCTCAATGCGAAATGGCAACTTGATGTAAAGATAATGAATTAAAGTGAGATAATGGATACAAATGTCATTGCACACTGTTATTTCAGACCTCTTCTCATAGGATATCATTAAATTTGAAGCAGTACTACCTGATCCATCTATCTGCATAGCAAATATCCAGTGACATGTTGCTAGATGTAAGTCTAAAGGATTTTTTATTAGTGATGACTTCTGGGTTTTTTTTGAAATGTGTGGCTTTATTTGGTCCAAATTTGGTCCAAAACTTAAGCTTTTGTTTAGCACTTCTCTCTCACCTCCCCCAAAGGGATCCTGTTTTATCTGATATATTTACAATTTAATGTCATTAAATTTCTTGTGAGACGCTATACAAATATATTTAGGTGGTCTTAATAGCTGCCTGAAAGCCTGCAGCTCTACAATTAAGTTTCAAAATACAGACTGCATATCATCCTAATGAGAGAGATTGCTGACTGGTACAACAAAAGGCAGGAGATGTGATTGGCTCCTATATATCTCATAGGTGCCAATTCTGAAGCTCAGTAATCACTTTTTTCTCAGGGAAATGTTAGTAATTACTACACTCTTGATTCAAAACAAACAAACAAGTTAATATGGTTCATAACTCCCCAACACTATTGGTTAGTGCCATAGTCCAATCCAAACTTGGAGTGGAACAGGAATTGCTTGCCTAGAGAACGATGTTTCTTCCTCCCTTTAGAAAAATTCCATTTCTATCCTGGTGCACACAATGTGCCTTTCACTAGCCAAATTTTAAAATGTTTCCTCAGTGAGTAAGGCAAACAGCGACAAACTTTCTCTTTCTTAGTCAATAAAATGCTGACTTTTTCATACGCAGTTAATTGACAACATCTGGAACTCCACAGGAGGCCTGTTCCTTTCTTTGGACTACTCTTGAGCTAGAAATCAAGTTAGAGAAGTGTTGACGTGAAGTCACGGACACTGCTGATGATCAATGTGATCAAGTAAATGCCACTTTATTAATGGACTAACGCGGTTAATATACAGTTCCGAACGTCCTTATTTTCTAAATGCGCTATATTGATTGGCTATTAACAACAAGCACACGCAGTCCATGCTCCTGTTCACGCGCTATTTTCCTTTTGCTGATTGGCTCTTCGCTGCTGATCATGCTCCTGTTTCTCCCCACCTGCAGCCTGGGTTTGTTTCTGTTTTCAGCCACATACACCAGTCACAAGTCTTTGTTCTTGTCTGCTTCAGCATATTCTCACAGCTAGTGACCTTCACAATGTCCTTCACAAACTCTTGTCAAATGAGGCCTAAAACTTGTCTAAAAACAGGCCGCCTGGCTTGTTCAAAACATGTCCACTGTTCTCTAAATATCCCACAGAGAAGTATTTAAGATCTGACCAGAACTGTCAAGTGAAGGCCATTTTTGTTTGTCTTTGACTTGAACATGGCCAAGGAGTAAGAAAGCCCTGGCAAAGATATTGATGCCTAGAATTTGCACAGGAACTAGAAGGAACTGAAGCTTAGGACAAGGTTCTTCATGGCTCAAGGGTCTTGTAAACATTCAGATAACGCTAGCAACAGAAAAGCTGCATCTTACGATGGATCAGCCAAATCTAAAGTATGAGACCCCTATCACTGATGTCTGGCTAACACTTAGCAATATATTTAATCTTTAGTTGCAGCACTGAAATCTCCTCTGGATTACAAATAGGCTAAGGTCAGAGAAGTGTTGGAATTATAGAGGCCAAAGGTGTGACTTCCCCTGTCACACACCCCAAGGTACCCATCAGTTATGAACTCAGGCACTTGACTGACCTCTCAAACCCCAGTGTGAAGAATGTTAGGACTGGTCCAGCAAGCAGCAGCATATAAGGAAAAGTGCAAACTCAAGAACATTTGGTGTTGTCAGCTCCCATGCCTCTCTAGAGTGTCTATTCTCGCTAGAATTTTATCATTACATCAGAATCTAAGCTTCTGTTTTGAAACTAGAGTTTGGCAATGTAACTTGTGTCCTCTGCAGGTTCAAAATGCAGGAGGTAAATCAAAAGGAGCAGGCTTGGGTTAGTTTGTCTTAAAGAAGAGGGACTCAGGACTTTTTGTGGTCCAACATACATTCTTAATATACCACACTGGGCTAGGCTTGAGTTCACTAGTTCCTCCTTTTTGAAAAGACTCATAAACATCCTCAGGGAAACAGATCTCTTATAAAACTTTACGGAATGCATTCTATTTGGAACTAAATTCCAGACACATTATCTACACACAGCTCTATAGGAAACTTTTTTTATATATAAAATCTCATAGATAATGTAATTTCATTTTCACAATGCCAATTGTCTTCCTGTCATTCTGCCAGTATTGTCTCACAAACAGTACAGTCATTAAATACTACTAAAAGGGTAGCAGACAGCTTACAGGATACAGATCCTTCTATCTTTGAGTCAACTTCAACCAGTATTCCAGCAGGTGAAAATAATGATGGATTTTTGTTTATGAAGTGAGTTTAAAATGAAGTGCAGAGGAATTGCCTGAGGCTACTGTAGGGAAACATACTGAAGACAAGAAATCTTCTCAGTCCAATTCTATGCAAGCCAATGTCTGTTTCATAACAATTACTCTCTTATTCAATATTCTCAGCAGAAAGGTCAAGTCCCCTAAGATTAAAAATACCTTTTAGGGATCTACCTATTCTAGTCCGTAAGTCATGAGCAAGGCCACTGAATGCCATGCAACAAAACGTGTGAAATGACACAGAAGTCAGAAAAAAACCACTAAACTGCAAGTACATATTTGAAACATAAGTATAAATTAATCTGAAGAGGGTAATATAACTTGCCACTTTTTGCGCTGGCATAAATTCCTGCATTCTTACAGAACTCAAATTCAGAACATTTCCACTGAACTGAAGACTGTATCAGCTAATCTGCCTGCAACAAAGAATCTTCAGCCTAGCATGCTAATGTATTAATGTCTGGTAGTTCAGGCATATGTCAGCAGAGGGCATAAAGAAATCTAGAAAGGTTTCAGTTGTAAACTAATCTAAAAAATACCTCCAAATAATCCATTTTTAGCATACTTTTAATTTACCATCAACATCTGACCTTTGTTACTGCTTGAAATTGCTGCTTCTAGGCATAAGAAAATGAATTTTAGAAACATTAAATGTAAATTTTATTACAAAGAAATACAGAAACAGTTTCTAAATAGAAGTCTATGCTTATTTTCTTACAACTGTTACCTTCCCATAACCTTTGGTATGTGAATTTTCATAGGAAAGCATATGGGAAGATGACAAAATAAAACACACGTGTTTGCTGACTTACTCTTCCCAAGAAAGCCCAGTATGATTTATTACTGAAGTTCTGAATGTCACATTAATGTGTTACATTAAATATATTCAAAAATTAAGAGTGTACACATGTAAATAAAGTTATCCCTGAAGCAGTTACTCTAATCTTATCTGTGCAAGTGAAAGCATGACTGCAGATCTAATTCAAAGGACATACACAGCTCACTAATTTACTGATTCTACTTTGAGACAAATCTTGGAAAAATATAAGACTTTAAAAAGAATAAAATACTCAGGCGAAAACTTTTAGGTCTAATTTGGTTGTAGCAGAGCTAGAAAATTCTGAAGGGTCTAATCTGGTTGTAGCAGGGCTAGAAACTATTGAAGGCCACTACCTTCAGTAAAACGTGTATTTTTGAAAACTGACAACAAGAACCTAGAAAAATTAAAGTGTGGTCTGACTGAAAGATCATATATTTGTTTTTGGCTGGCTAACTAGCTACATCAGGATCTGTTCCTGTGCCGTACTGGGAACACTTAGATTCCACTGCAACAAAGAGGTCAGACAGCTCTGCACCTTGTGATATCACGGAGGTCATAAGAAATGTCAGCAATAGCTTTGGAGAGAGTTCATCATGAAGGTTTAGATGTTGCATTAGGGTCTAGTTCAGTGGTCTCCAAAATGTGTTTGTGGAGGGAGGTGGGGAGTGCTCTCCAGGGTATACACAAGATAATCCACTGTAAGGCAAGAATATATATTCGCTACCATTAATAAATAAAATCTCATTAAAAAGTGTTTGCTTAATCTTTGTCTCATCCTTTTTTTTTTAAATTTCTGGTTTTGTCTATGTTTTTTAATGTACATACTATAGTAGTACAATAGTAAATGTATACAATTAATAAATAAATAAATATACATCTCTTAGGGTTGCATCATCAAAAATGATCAAAAACGTTTGGAGACCACTGGTCTAGCCCTACTACAGTAATGGTGTCAATGAATAAAAGTTGAGGATGTGCTATTGTTACGCTTAAATTCCTGTACCAGAATAAACAGATTCCCCAAGGATGTAATGACAAAACACAGGAATTGGGAAAAAAAAAAAAATTATAGTGTGTTTCCCCCATCCTCTTTTCTGCTTCCTTTTATTTTTCCATTTTCATTCTTCCCCTTTGTTTTTCATTGCATTTGGCACTTCTCCACCTATTAACTTCTCTGCATCTGGATTAGTTACGTTTTTCTTTTTAAAACGTTTTATTTTATGAAGTCAAAAGTGCTGAGCTCCTTTTGTCATTTTCTCCTAATTTCTTGTTTTTCTCATTTTGCCTAGTTCTGTCAATTCTCTTCATACTCCCAACATCTCCCCTTTTTCTGTCTCATTCTATTTTTCTTGCCCTCCTCTACCTAACCACAAGCCCTTTCTATCTGATTTAAAGACCCATCTTTGGGCCTGTTGCACCTCACTCCCCCAGACCTTAAATCTTTTTTCTTTGAAGTCTAAGATTGTTTATATAGTTGTTTCCCTGCTGCTGCAATTTTCAAAAAGTCATTATCCTAGGTGTAGGATACACAATGGCATTAGAAATTATCAGTTACAGTGAAGCATAAGCCAAAAAAACATTATTGTAGAGACTAAGGCACCTAGAGAAAAGAAAGTACTTCTTTTAAAGTGAGTAATTAAATCCTTGGATTTGTAGCCATGGAACAACAGCATCAAGAACTTTAAAAAGGGATAAACAAATTCACATACAAAAGATAAAGAGATACTAAAGGGCATAGATTTGAATGTACTCTTAAACATTTCTAGTTCTATAATTTAGGATGTGAGTGGAGTACGAGAATATCTGATAACAAAGAGTACCCAGGTCTGCAAGCTCTTCCTAAATAAAATCTCTATCACTGTTGCAGATGGAATACTGGGACAATATTCTGACACACTAGGGCACTTCTTAAGATAATTTACCCAAAGAAAGCATTTACTGTGCACTAGTTGATAATTTGTTTGCGTGTTCTGACCCATGTATAAATGCGATACAATTAAACAAAAAAAGCATAAGTAATTCTGCATTTATTTAAGGTCACAGGGTTACTGCAGAAAAAAATGACATACAAAGTAAAAGCTTTATTGTGTACCCATATCCTGTTGCTCTACATGCAGTCTATATAGTGCAGAAATCTGCAATAATATAAAATTTGAATGTGGAAACAGATGTCTATGTTTCATGGAAGTCTAATGGAGGGGATCAGCTCTCACTATCATGACCATATAGCTTCTTTAATTAGACCCACATAATAGGAAAAAACCCTCTATGAACCACAAACGAGACACACAGGAAAGCACTGCAGACAGTTAAATCATTCACTATAAATAAGGATAAAATCCTTGGCTATCATAAATAATCATACGACTGACTCCAATGAAACTACGCAATGATATGACAGCTAGGTATGTAACAGTCTTTACTGTGTACTAACAGTGACATATGGAAATGTGGATATTTAAAATTATTAATCAAATACTTAAAACACACACCTGTATCATAGTGGTTCCTGGTTGCTTACTAGTGTTCACTGAAGTTATACAGCACTAATTACAATTCAGAATTTGAAGTTTAAATAAAAGAACAATGAAAGTAGTGTAAACACGCACATTCTCATGGGTGACCAGGTCATCACATACTAAACACAGAAAAAGAGAGACAACTCAGTCAAGAAGAGCTGTTGAACACTGATGAAGCAATAATCAGAAGAGTCCTAATACTTTATTTTCACATGAACACTCTTATTCATATATGATTGAGTTTTAGAGTAGTTATTCCCAAAACATCCATGTAAACAAACCTGTTTATGCAAATTTGTGTAGAGAGCAAGCATAAATGTCATGGGCAAATACAATGTGATTTTGTTATCCACGAACACTGCCTTAGTTAAAATGCATCTCTTTAGCGTTACTAAGTGAAAATCTAGCATGACAGTAACATATTGTAACAGCAAGGTCTGAAATGCTCATGGCTTAGATTTAACATATACCTATCTGTATTATTCTGGAGGTGCCTCCAGGACTGCATATTCAGATTTGCCGTGGTTTTATCATGCCTTATGGTATGTCTCTGAAAAGCTCTAGCTACTAATCTCAACTTTTCCTTAAAGCAGTCCTCCGGCCCTTGTGACTGCAGAGAAACACATAAGATACAGTCTGCATATGATCCTAACTTTTAGAATTACTCAAATTCTTTTTGTTTAGGAATCACAAATGACAGAATGAGAGATTATCTATTACACACCAGCTATGACAGGCAAACTGAGAAAATGCTGGGTTCCTTGACTATAGCAGAGCCAGAATCCATATATTTTTTCAAGACTCTATTCTTTGCCTACCTTTCTCTTCTGGCTCCAAGCACATGGTCTGGGTTGCACTTGAGAAGCCACAAAACCTCTGACAGGCAGTGGCTTTAATCAAGCTTGATGCTAACTATAAATGATACTGCAACAGAAACAAAATTCTGGTAAGTCAACCATGAAATACTTTGCCCCTCTCTGTAAAGCATGCTACAAGAGTTGACCAAATACTAAATAAAGAAGTAAATTACATCATCATATGCCATCTTGGATAGCAAGGTCTAGATAGAAAGGTCTGAAAAGCACAATGCTTGTCAGCACCTGGGGTTTTTTTACTCAAACCTTTTATGAATATGCTTCTAATGAATTGAAAAATTGCCATTAACATAACAAAACAGCACTGCTCCAGGGAGGCCATTTCAAAACAGTGACCAGCATAGTTCTGTTCTGTATAGTCTGCAGCATCTGCAAAATGGACATAGTAAACTTATTTTAATCAAGATTTGGGGCAAAATCATAACTGATCACATGTGCCTCCAATTCAGTAATTCTCTGACATTGCTGCTGGTCATTTTGAGTCCACACTATTCTTAGGATGGCTTACAACCCTTTTACATTTGAAGTATACTTAGACTGTATGATCTTTAAAAGCAGATGACTTGCCCAACCAAGGGCGTTTGCAATGTATAAGATGTTTGAGAGAGACCTGCAATGCCATTAGAGGTCTTCAAGGTACTAGATGAGTTATTGATCAAATTATTTAAAATGCTGTGCTAGCTTAAGACTTATTGGCATGTTTGGCATAAGTCTGTTTCAGAACAATAAATGCAATATTTACATGACTCCAGAAAAAAACTTTGGGCAAAAAAAATTTCTGGCTTTATGGTTTTGGAAGAAAAAAAAGTCAAAATATAAGAGCCTGATTCCATTCACATAGTTATACCCTATGTTCTAGGAGAAAACAGGACAAAACTACCTACTTGAGATGCACATAACTTCTACCATAACAGGAAGTTAAATTGACTCTTGTCTTCAATAATCTCTATTCCATGCCTTCTCTTCAACACTGAAGGTTAGAAAACTATTTGCCCTCTGTAAACAAAAAACTTTGAAAATTATATGTTAAAATTACAGCCATTTGTATGATGCCTTGTTTAGCAACCACAAAAACTCTTCCAGGCAACAAAACCCTTTTGAGGTTTTCTAATTATTTTGAAATAGATTACTAGGCTACAATACTTGACTAATACCTCTAGGGAAAAGTTGATGCTGAGATACTTTTCTTAAGGTTGCCTCCTTCCTCACTGGCAGAGTAATCAGTTTTTAGGAACATTTAATTTACGCTAAACTCTTTCTTATAGCATTTTTCTTGCTATTTTATCAGAAATATGCTAGAAGTTACTTCCTTTCATAGAAAGAAAGAGCAAGATGTCTTAACTGAGAATAAAAAGCGGGGCAGAGGAAGAAGGTATAATGATAATATAGAATTTATTATTATCAAACAATGGAATTTCTTCACAGAGAAACATTATTTCTTTCTACATCTGGTTTAAAACTGCTGTGGTTCAAGTCGACTGAGACAAAGAACCACACGATCTCCAGCTCACTCCTCCTCCCATCCTCACTTCCACAGTGATGGGGAGGGAGAATATTCAACTAAAAAGGCACAAGGGTCTGAGATTAAGGATAGAGGGTAATAATCTACCATTTAAGATGAGCGGCAAAGAACCAGAGAAACTTGAGGAGAAAACCAGATTTAATTCACCACCACCATCTACAAACTAGGATAGTGAGAGGAAAACATATTGAACATATTTATTGAAATATGACACTTTGCCCCTCACCCCTAACCCTTCCATCTTCCCAGCTACTTCCTCCCCTCTATCAGTGCAAGGGGGGCAGGGAGTGTGGGCTGCAGTCCATCTGGCCCTTACTCATAGTCCATCGCAGCTCCTCCTTGAGAAGGGGGCTCCTCACAGTCTCCTCTTCCTGCTGCATGGTGTCCATCTCACAGGAGGCGATCCTCTTCCTCCTTGGGAGTCACTCAGGGCCACGGATCACTTTGGGCACATGCTTGGTCAGTTGGGCAAAGATGCTTGGTCTCTCTCCCCTTTTGCATGGGGCTTTGCATGTACTGCCACATCCTGGATGTTCTCACTGCCATCAGTCCTCTCACCTGGCAGGCAATCACCTTCATGCCATCTCCGCCACCAAGGGCTTCAGGGAAAGTCCTCCTCTGGCAGTCTTCTCCCCCTCTTTCTTCTGAGGGCAATGTTCCTTTTCCTCCCTCTCCTCAAACAGAAAAATTCCCCAACATAAGGACAGGACAGCTCAAAAAAAGACAAAACCAAAAGAGAGAGAAAGAACAATGGGGTTGCCTCTTAAAATACCTTGATGGCAGAGGCGCTGATTGGCCTGGCCAGAGTCAGGTCCAATTCCTACCTGGGGGTGGGGAAGGCTCTTGAAGCTTCACAAGAGTCTACTCTCACTTTTAACAAAAACCACATCAGACTCAAACCCATGACAATTCATATTCTCACAATGGAAATTGGTTAACAATTTCTGTATGTTAATATTTTAAGGCTATTTAACACTGAAATTTCAATCCGAAATTTCTACATAAACTCAACTGGTTTTCACACTAACTTTTAGTGATCAAATGGTTTCTGAACCATTTAAGTGAAGGGGAGCAAGCCTGATGTAGTTACGAAGACATCAAAAACTTTTTCTTCCCCTGCGATGAGAACATAAACAATTTATTTATTTTTATTTTACAAACACTATTCAAGCAATGTAGAACAATGTCGTGGTTTGACCCTGGCCAGCAGCCAG
>NW_009732900.1:0-5905 GCF_000703405.1 Apaloderma vittatum | reverse complement strand
CGTCTGCCGCCCGCGCTCCCACCGGCCCCGAAACCCTGAGCGGCTCTCGGCCAGCTGTTGCTTTTTCGCTTTTTTTCCCCCCTTTCATATTTTAGAGGGCTTGGGGCTGTCTTTCCCGTTGCAAAACATGGTTTCTGTCCCTTCCTTTCCCCAGAAACCACTTAGCTGAGTTGAACAGATGGCAAACTTTCGCGTGAGGTATTTTGTCTAAACTTGCAGCTATTTACTCAGGGATGATCTTTGGCTTGCGGAGCAGCACGTGTTGTTTCTCTTATGCCTCCCTGGTATTAAGTGCAAGGACTCATGGTACCCTTGCGATAACCTCGTCCTTTGTAGGTGTTCACAGAGGCAGGACCCTGTGGATCGACCTGAAGGTAGGGTTGCAGCCGAGCATGTTGCCTCACTCACCGTAGTTATTTATTTCTATCAGCCAAACGCCTCAATCAAGATCAAGACTCCTAGTGCTGTGCACATATGAGCACTTTTCCTAGAGAGCTCGTGTTATGCCACCTAGTTTATAGCCTAGCAGTACGTACAGATGCACATAGCTTTTTGGAACAGCAGTATGTGACTGGAGGTGTTGATTAGTTTATCTGTTTCTTTGAATTAGTTGTTTTGAAATACATTGTTTTGAAAGAAACGTATGAAAAGCAGTCAGTTGCCGGATTTGGGCTTAGGTTTTTTTTACTCCCCCCTCCCCCTCTAAACAGCCAGATAAACAGAAAGCCCCAGAGGGTAAAACTTTCTAAATATACCTACATTAATTTTGCTTAGTGCATCATGGCCAACATGATGCTGCTCTGGACTTTAATCATCAGCCCTTAGGGAGGATGGGTGTGATTCAGCAGCAGGTATCCCCTTGGGTTAATAATCTTTACAAAGTAGTGCTGCCCAATGCATTCTCTTCTTCTTTATCTCTTGGAGACATAGCTCGCCCAGCTTCCGCTCAGCAGTGGGTGTAAATTAGTTTCAGGTACTGCAGGGGAGGTCTCCCTTGTTATGCCAAGCTAGAGACAAACTCTCCTTTTGACCTTTCTCTCTCTCAATGGGCTTTTATAATACTGCTTGCTGCTACACTCTATGAGCATTGTGAGCATCTCCTGCTAAAACTAACTGCTTCTTGGAACATTAAAACCTCTGGCAAATCTATCCATGACAGCTGTGCTCTTTGAAGTGTTTGGGGTTTTCTTGTTTGTTTTTGTGGTTGACATAGGAAACAAGAGGACTGTGTCGTGGAGGAAGATTTGTTACACAAAAATTCTGTCAAGGAAACATAAATGAGACCCCCATTTTCTGACTGTGCATCTCAGAGTCCTGCAGCGTCCCATCGCATTGTTGTAGGAAAGCTTGCTTTATCCTGCTCTGTGGATGGTTTTCCATCTCCAGTGGAGCAGTGTTGCTGCACAGGAGGAGCTGGGACCCTCTCAGGAAGCTGGGGCCGGCTCTGCACGGGGTGCAGGAGACTCCACATGCCTTGGGCTGGGCATTTGTGCAAGTGCTGAGGGATCAGGGAAGGGAACTCTAAACCAGAGGGGATATTTCTTCAGTAATCCAACAGTAATCCAGTCAGTGGCTCTGAACTAGGCAGCGATTTTTGGGATGATGGTCATCTTTCTCTGGTGAGGGGAGACAGAAGAACAGTCTGGAGGATCCTCGCAGGTATATCCTAAATCTTAGGTATCCATGTGTGTTTAATTCCCACTTCTGGTGCTGATTGTGTCTTCCATGAGAGTTTTATCTGAAAATCTGAAAGGAGGCAAGTGTAGATTGAGGTTCACCAAGGCAGAGTTCAGATCATTCCTAGTTCATGTCTCTACTAAGCCAAAAAATGTCCGTGTTGGAACCAGAATAGGTCTGGTTTTATGGCAAGTGCTTACCTCAGTTCTCCAAAGTGCCAGGATGTTTTTGTTGGTATGAGCGATATCTCACATTACTAGTCAAAAGTTTCCTGTGTGGGCAAGAACTGATCATTCTTTTACCCTATGTAATTAAAATCCCACTCCTTTCCAAGATGAGTGTATGTGGCAGATTAATTCACATGTGTAGCTAATCCATGAAGTGTTTACAGGTATGGTATCTGATAGGAGGATGAAATACAGCATAAGACACCACTACTGTCCACATGACTCGCAATCAAATAATGTCATGCTGGCAACGTTACTTTTATAAATCATATCTAATCTTTCACTCCAGGATATTTTTTGTTTTGGGGAGCACTTAAAAAATCTCCTCAATATTTTAGAAGAGAAGGATCAGAAAGATCAGTTAATCTAAAATGCAGCAAGAAAGCAGTTTTACATTTCATGCAGTGGGCTTTTATTCTCTCTATTTGAGTATATTAGAGCTTAAATTGATGACTGGGCTACATATGTTGATTCTAGGGATCACGTGAAGGCCTTCTGACTTTAGAGGGACTCTGATTTCTCCTTTTTGCTAATGCAGTTCTGCAGTTGTACCTGATGGTCAGTTGGTGTGTTTAGGATGTGCAGTCTGAGAGGTCATGAAACAGTTTTTCTGTTTAGTTACTTGTTGTCTTAAACTGAGATATTTCAGGAACTGTCATGTGCTCTGTCAGTAGTCTGCAGCTCCTTGTGGTCTTTCTTCCATATGCAAACCAGCAGCTTGCAGCCATTTATCAGTTTTAAGATCTGTGCACTGGTACAGAAGTCCTAAGCAGATCTTGAGATTTTTGGTTAGTGCTGCTTCTGCTGATAATAGCATCTCTCAGCTTAGTTTGCTTTTGGCTGTCGAAATATATCAAATATCCCTTTGTTCTTGGGTCCAGATGCACTGTCTTACCAGTAACTTATCACCAGGTTTAGAATCAGCTATATTATTTCCCTGGAGGTGTTTAAAGAACAAATAGATGTGATGCTTGAGGATATGGTGTAGTGGTTAGAGAAATGCTGGGAAAAAGGTTGAACTTGATGACCCTGGAGGTCCTTTCCAACCATAGTGATTCTGTGATTCTATGATTCTGTGGTTCTGCGATTTGGGGAAAAAAGTGCATGAGAAAATGGGTTTTTTTACAATATTCTGTCGTAACTTGTCTGGGAACACCAGAATTCCTGTTGGAGAAGAAAGTTAGAGAATTATGGAAAAAAAACCCGACATCTGAGCAGATTTTGCCTCCTCTGCTCAGCTGCCCGGTGGTAACACAGAAAAATGTATCTTCATGTTCTCCATTACTCAGGTGAAATCTGGGCTCTGATACAAAAGTTTGGAGAGGCCCATGTTGCTATGGTTTCTTTGTCATTAAAATTATGTATTGAGAACATTTCTCCCCTCACTTCAAGTGTTCTTGAAGAAACTGATTCTGTCTGGCTTCTGTTGAGTCAAGAGCAATTGCATCTGCCTTTAGCAAGGCACACTGAGCCATGATAAATACCAGGGGTTGAAAACTGTGGAGCGGGAATTACAAATGAAAAGAAGCTTACAGCTCTTCTCCAAGTGATTTCTTTGAACTGCTATACCAACTGAACATGCAGACATGCTCAAAAAATCTGCCAGCAGGGCTTCCAAGGGCATGGCTAGCACACTGAAAGTACATCCAGCCTGGGCAGAAAAACCTAAGCAGGGAAGCTGAGGTTGTGAAGCAAGTCCTTCAGACCTCCCCCTCACAGAGGCACTGCTCCAGACTCAGAGTGCTGTTGTAAGAAGATCAGGGAGGCTGGGACTGGGCTCTCTGTGTCAGTCCTTGAACCTACCATTAGCCCAGCCTTAGTGTTGGACCATGTAAGGTAGTGCTAGTGAAGTGAGAGAAAGGAATCAGCCAAGGAAGAATCACTCTTGAAAGAGCTGTATTTTGGTAAATAAGGTGGTGCTAGTTCAATAGCAGTGGTAGGAAGAGCAAGGCTCTGTAAGAATCTGGTGCAAAAAGACAAAGTTGTTGGGGAAGAAGGAAGAGCAGCAAAGATAAGACCCAGTCATCAGTTCAGTGAGGTGACCTCAGCATTGTTCTGAACGCATCAGCACTTGCAGAGCCCAGAGAAGGCAGGTTGTGATCACTGACATAGAAGATAGGTACCTCCTGGTGAGGAGCTTAATTTAGATTTAGAATGCCAGAGCTTTGGGACTACGTGGCAAAATAAACAGCACCAAGTTCAGATGAGATGAGTGTGACCGAGCATCACCTTTGACTGCATCCTGGTAGCAGGCTTGGTTGACAGAGGAACGAACAGTTTTGATCATTCTTAAAGACCAAGTTGGAGGTCAGGGCTTGGTTGGAAGGATTAGAGCTCATTCTGAATCTTGCTAAGTTTAAATTGTTACTCAATATTCATAAAGAGAGGTCAGAAGGCAGGTCAGTATTTTGGCATGAATTGAAGACAGGAGCCTTGGAGATGGAATGAGAGCTGTGATTTCTGGTAAAACTTGTCCAGTTCTAGAGGAAAACCATTGCTTAGAAGGAGTGACAACTTCTAGTGTTTCCAGGCCAAAATATTTATGCACTGCTGATATGCCTGTACATTTTTCTGGGAGAAAAGGCTCTCCACCTGTGTGTAATGCCTGAATGCTCCAAACATTCCACACAATCTTCAAAGCAATTTTGAGAATGAATCCTTTAAAAAGCATGCGAGTGTGTTCATGTTTTGTGAATAAATGAGATTAGTCACCATTCAAGGTTTTTTGACTTAACACTACAAGTACTACTTGACTGTAGCCATGGGAATGCAAATAAAATTGTGAGGACATACCAGTACAGTTGTCCTGTAAATACTGTGTGTGTATATAAATGCATCTCCCCCATGAAATAAATCCAGACAAATGTTCTGAACTTTGTGCAAATTTTGATAGTTGGGGAAGGCTGAACAAAACTTTTACCTTGGGTATAGAAATTCCAAGATCGGCTAAGCTATGCAAGGATTTTAAAACATTAATCACTGGCAAAGATTGTGAGTTGACACTCAAATCTGACTTTGTCTATTTGCAATTGTGGGGTTCTTGTTTTTGTGGAAAGGCACTAACTGAAAAAGTAAAGAAAAAGTTGTGCAAACCAGTTTGAAACAGTTCTCATAAGTAAAAAAAAAAAAAAAAAGAAAAAGAGAAAAAATAGGATCCTATGTGGCTGCTGATTTTTAAGAAGACTCCAGCACTATTCTGCTACTCTCTGGGGCAGCTCAATTTCATCTCATCTCCTGAATCAAACTCACTGAGCACTGGGTGGTTGGTTTGTGATGTCTAGCCACAAAAATCATGAAGAAGCTACTGAGCATATTTGACAACAGAGTCTACTTCAGGCACCAAGTGGCAATTTGTTTTTCCAAAACTAAGGCGAGCTAAGAGCTGAACCGTGGAAAACTTTCTTCCAAGTATGTCCCTTCCCCTGCCTCCTCGTTTTAATCTGTCTGTAAGCATCTGATAGTCCTTTAAGGCAGGTACTTGCGACCAAGAGCAAAACAGTGAAGAACAATCATGTCACAGGGTGTGAGAAGCTCTGGAAATGCTATGAATTCTTACCAAATCAGTGTTTTGTTAACATTCCAAAAGTAACAAGAGTGAATGTGCCTTTAACAGTACTGATAGTTTATCATGTTCCGTTACGATACAAGAAGACAAACCAAGCGTCAATATTTTCTGTGAGTCATTCTAGCTGTACAAAGGACTGCTTGAATGTGCTTGAGGTGTTTCAGTTAACCCTCAGTTGTGCCCTCAAACAGATGGAGTCCTGGGGTCGCCACAGGGAGAAGCGAGGTCTTGTTCCAGCCCGAGAAAATTCAGGCTTGGTGCTGAGGGTGACAGCCAGAGAGTGGAAGTGTGTCAGGGCGGAGGTGCTTGCACCTGATGCTCACGACGGGCGCCGGTGGAAGTGCCGCTATTTAAAAGGGATGAAATAACCGAAGTAATAATGAAGAGGGAAGATATCCGTGGGTATGGCCCGAAGGGAAAGGAAGAGGGGCTTGAG
>NW_009732899.1:0-422 GCF_000703405.1 Apaloderma vittatum | reverse complement strand
GCCCGCTGCCACAAATGAACACAGAAGAAAAGAAGCAGGGCAGGCTCTGTGTGTAATGGATAGAAGCTTGCATGGGCATTAATGTACTCACCCTCTCAGACAGGCAATGTTTGTCCTGAGCTATAAGAGTTTTACATCCTTCTTGGTTTGTTATGTGATTCTCCCACTAAAGAGGAACTGGAGAGATATCCCATCTGGAATCCTGATTATGTAGTCTGAGATATTTACCACTGCTTCCCTTTATATTTATTGGTGAGGAATAGGCAGGTCCAGAGAGAGATTCAGCCTCCTCTCTCAGACAAGCGATGAAGCGGGTGATGAAAGAGGCACCTCCGGACACTGACTGGTCTCATTCTCTTTCATCACTCGCTGCAAAGGGATCTTAAAATGGTAGAGAATCTGTGTGTGAAGCTGGCAGATCT
>NW_009732898.1:0-617 GCF_000703405.1 Apaloderma vittatum | reverse complement strand
GGAATGGCAGGAGCAGCAGCCTGCGGCGCCCGGCTGCAATTTGAAGCACAAGCTCTTTAGAAATCTGGGAGCAGACTCAGCAGTTTTACTGCTCGGCGTGGGGTTTCCTAGATTAAGAAAAAAAATAAAATGCAATACAAAACCTTCTCTGCGTTGTCTGTGCTGTAAGGACACTGGGGCCGGCCGGGCCCCGCTCCCACCCCCGCCCGGGACGTCCCGGGAGCGGCCGGGAAACGATGGCCCATCGCAGAAACCGACTTTGAGAGGGGGGCGAGACTCGGTAGGTCTGACTTAAAAGTCCATGTTACCTCGCCCGGGCTGCAGCTGCTCTAATTGCGCCTGCAAACAAACATTTCCCGAAAGGGGGCAACAGGATGGAGGGTGGGTGTTTGAATCCTCGCTAAAATGCTGCAGTCTCCCGGGGATTTCCGAGCGTTTCCGAGCTGTCTCGGGGTTTTGTGCTGAAATTTTTAATGTCACGCGTCGGTGCCGCTGGATTTGTAATTTGGGCTCACTCTGGCAATAGTTCCTGCTGCTTTACGGTATTTATTTTTTTTTGGTCTGGTGCACAAGTCTCCCGTGCTTTCCTTCTACAGAAACCTGAGCTATCCTATGTT
>NW_009732897.1:33654-47811 GCF_000703405.1 Apaloderma vittatum | reverse complement strand
TCTCCTTCCGAACAGCCCGGCAGCTGCCGCCAGCCCTCAGAGCAGAGCTCCGCGCCGGGCTGGGCGCGTTAGATAAGAGCGGGCTGTCGGTGATTCTCTGGCGCTGGTATTAGTGCTCGAAGCGCGGGCGATAGTGGATAAAATAAATCTTGACAGGTCCGCTGAGGTGGCGAACTGACCTCTTCAGGTTCAGCACTTCTAAAACCTGACGTGGCCTGTAAAGCTCGTGGCGTTTCTGCGCGTGAAACTTTGATGTGAAACTTGCCCGGCTGCCCAGCTGGAGCTGAGCTTTATCCTCTGGGTAACAGGAACCCCAGAGTGAAACGAAGCTGCATTTTTCCCCTTAAGGTATGGCAGGTGTGGAGTTTGTAAGGATTGAGTAAGATGCAGGAATAGTAATTGCCCTTGTAGTGCTAGGAAGAGCAAAGTCAGTGGAGAAGTCGGTAACGTAGCGGGTGTGAATTCAGTAACTGCACAAGATAAAAGACAGTCTGAAAACAAACCTTGTGTGCACAGCAAGGATGTGAGACCTTGCAGCCTGACTTGCTTGTTCTACAAATGCACTTTAACTCAATGTAATAACTATTGATGTAGGGGTTTAATACTTAAACTGAAGAGACTTTCTTTTAAGCCTAATTCAGGGAAACAAAATAGGCATCTGCCATTTTAGACTTTAAAAGTCTGGTGGTTTCTTTTTCCCTGGCTTTAGTAACAGCGGTCCTTTTGATGGGGTGGTTGTGTGGTCTGGTTTTGGTTTTGTGGGTTTTTTTTTTTTAAAGGCTTCATGATAAAACTCAAAAGGGAAATTTTGGAATATAGATACATAGAGCACAGAGGTTTCTTGTTTATGGTGGAGATTTTATTTCACAAAGTAACCTGCCTTGTAAACTGAATGAATAACATCAGCAAATTTGCTAGATTGCAGCATGGTTTTATTTGAACAAAGTAGGTACAGGATGCACAGAAATGGGCAAAGAAGCTAAAGAATGTAGAGGCTGGAGAGAAATCATGGAGTGATGCTGCCTGAAGTCACAGGCCGGTGCCTTGTGTCACAGAGTGCTTGCTCCAGTGATAGGCATTAAGACTAGAAATGCATTGAAGAACTGAGTAGAAAATACATCCCCCGAATACTTCTCAAAAGCTCTTTTGACGGGGTTCTCTGTGTTCAGAAAAGCGTTTGTTCGTGGAAGCTGTGTCAGGAAGGCAGCAGCGTTTCTGCTTGGTGTGCTTCTGCCTTTTTTCCGAGAGAGGAAATGTTTCAGGGCAGGGAGGCTGCTCTCTCTCTCAGTTTTGCCGACAGAACGGTGTCCCAAACGTGACCGGGGAGGCCGTGTAGCATAGCTAGGGCAGTCGGCTGTGTTAGCCTAGATGTGTCTTGGCATAGCTGCTTGTCCTGAAATGAGCTGTAGTGAGAGCAGGACTCGTGGTCGTGTGTCAGAGGACGTGCTTGTGGCTTGTCTTAATCCTGGCCTTGCCGACAGTCGTAAAGCTCTGAAGTAAGTGGTGAAGTCAGGAGGTCTTTCAGGACCATCATTTCCTCAGCCGTGTGTTTTTAGGAGGTTTTTGGACACTGCTCTGTTCAAAGTCCATTTGTTTAACGGGACCTGTAGAGCTCCCTCCCGTTGTTTTGGGGTGGAGCGAGGAGCGGGTACGCGGCGGCACCGTCACTCTGCCTTAACGCCACCCGCAGTCCTGCAGATCGTGAAGGAGTCTCAGCAGCAGCACGGCTTGCGACACGGGGACTTCCAGAGGTACAGGTCAGTAACAGCGGGCATGTCCTGGCCTTCCTTCGCTTCAGATGTAAACCCACCACAGCCAGCACCAAACCCCATCTGCCGCGTAAGCACCCTCTGGACAGGTGGCTTCAGGTGGAGCAGCGTGCGCCGGTGTCGTTAGAGCTGACGGGCTGTGACTCTGCCCGTTCAGAGCACGTGGGCTGGCTCTTGTCTCTCCATTGCCCTTGAGGCGCTTGACTGTGAACATCTCGCTGACAGTCACGGCACTCTTCCAGAAGTGAGTGTTCAGTAAACCTGATGAAGCAATTAGTAAGGAGAACATAATTCTGATATTTCAGTATTGCAAGATCAGGAATTATTGCATGTCCCTATCGCTACCTCTTGCCGTACGTCACACATGAAGATATGAGTTGCTGAAGTGTTGCCTGTCGCAGCATTTAGTCTCTTTTTTCTCTCTGGCTAAAGAGAGCAGCAAACAGAAGCTCAGTTGTTCTTTGGCCAAACTGACTGTGCTTCTGTTTTCTCTAGGGGTTATTGCTCCCGTAGGCTGCGGCGGCTCCGAAAAACTCTCAACTTCAAGATGGGAAACAGGCACAAGTTCACCGGGAGGAAAGTAACCGAAGAGATTCTCTCAGACAACAGGTACAGTCGCTGGATGGAACCGAGCATTCGGTGTGTTAGGGAATAGTTTCTGTTATGTCAGTAATTTATTTTCATGTGGGTGTGGATCAAAACTGTTCTCTAGAGTGTACTCAGAGATGTTTCTTTTTAGATGTGTGTTGTGGGGAAAAGAAAATGTGATCTTGTCTTCACCTGTATTGCCAAGAAACCAGCTGTGCTATAGCATTAGTTGGTGGGAAAACAGAAGCTGAGCAGTTTGAAGTGAGAATAAAATCCCAAGGCCCTTGTCTTTGCCAAGTCTTTGGTGCCACAGAATGATACCAGATTCTCTTTATTTTCTGTAGTGAGAAATACAGTAGAAAACAGGAATAATACAAGTTTTTGTTCCGAGACTGTTAAGAAATAAAGTGTCTACCTCTTATTAACCAAGCCAAACTTTTCTTACCAGACTTTGCAGGGGATGTGTCGAACACCTAGTGCCAGTGTGGTAATGCTTGTTTGAGTGTCCTTATTTTTAACATTAACTTTCCTCCGCCCCAGGTATCTGCTGTTGATTCTGATGGACGCAGAGAGAGCCTGGAGTTACGCCATGCAGCTGAAGCAGGAAGCAAACACGGAGCCCCGCAAACGATTTCATTTGTTGTCTCGCCTGCGCAAAGCTGTGAAACACGCGGAGGAGCTGGAGCGGCTGTGTGAAAGTAACCGAGTGGATGCCAAAACAAAGCTGGAAGCTCAGGTAACTGATCTGGTTTTACAGCCAAAGCTGAACGGGAAACCTTTGGATTTTGGGTGAAGAGATGATTCTCATCTGGAAACCGATTCTCCAACTGGATAATGTCTCCTTTGGAGTAATTTGGGCTGATTGTTAATGGAGCTACTGGAATGGCAGGAGTAACCACGGATGTTCAGTGATTGTCCTTGCTTGGAGGAGCAATACATTTAATAAAAGTAAAAAGAACTGAGAGAGACTAAGATGATGCAACACAACCTAAGAGACCGTGCTTATCTTTGGAGTTATTCAGCTGTCAGATGCCCTAAAATAACCATCTAGAACGAGAGTTGTTCCTGAAACACAGAAAGCAACTGTCTTGTGACACCAGCCTCTTTGGACAAGGGGCTGCAGTGGTTCTCAGTTAACGAAAACTGCCAGTTTGTAGCTTATTGCTGGGGGGGAAGCTTCTGGGGCCGTGTTGCATAACAAGCAAGCTCTGTGCTTTCATCTCCTTAGAAATGTAGTAATGTCAGTTAAAAGAAAAAAAAGTTAAGTAACGAGTAAGCCCCAATCCAATTTGCGGGAAGACGAAATGAGAAGGGTAAGGCTTAATCACTTCCCATGGGTGTCGCAGTGTTGTTCATACTAAAGGTTGTAGCAGCGAGGCTGTCGGGAGAGTAACTTGCCGTTGTGCCGTGCGCAGGCGTACATGGCGTACCTCACGGGAATGCTTCGCTTTGAGCACCAGGAGTGGAAGGCGGCCATGGAGGCTTTCAACAAATGCAAGTGAGTTCTCCCGCTTCACCAGCTGCGTTTAGTAAAGAGTGGTGGGTCGGTCTGATACGTTTGTGTGCTGTGTGTACAGCGACTCCGCATTGTCTGGGTAACTGTGCGCTGAAGTGGAGGTGCTGCTGAAGAAAGAGCATCCTCCAGAGCGGACAGACAAACTCTCTTCCCTTAAGAGAGCATTTCACAGTGTGACACGAGCTGCAGTGTTAATATTTATTCCTTGCTGTAGGACCATCTATGAAAAACTGGCCAATGCTTTCACCGAAGAACAAGCCGTGCTGTACAACCAGCGCGTGGAAGAGATCTCGCCCAACATTCGCTACTGTGCCTATAATATTGGTAAGGGAAGGAGGGGTGCCTGATCTCCACTAAAGAGCGACATTTTTTCACAGGAAAGGAATACTGTCTTGATAGTTAAATACTGGTTTAAGTGATGTTGCAGTGAGTCCATAATGTTTTGGGCAAATTCTGCACACGTTTGGGGTCAATTAGCAGTGGAGAAATACACTCATTTTTGCAACAGTGCCTGTGGTTTTGTGTAAAAAGGCAAAATACCACTTTGCAGTAGGTTGCTTATGAAGTCAGAATGAAATTGCAAACTTACCCTCTGTGTCCCTGAATTGCCAGTATAAAAGTCTATTGATTAGCTTTTCCGTATTAAAATAATTTGTGAACTCGGATGGAGATGTGATCTTGATTTGTTAATTCTTCAGGTGACCAGTCTGCTATGAGTGAGCTGATGCAGATGAGGCTGAGGTCTGGTGGCGCCGAAGGTCTTCTTGCAGAAAAGCTGGAGGTAACGCACATGCCCGCTTCAAGTTGAAACATTGGTTATCGCTCTCTTGAGCACAAATATTGCTGCACACACCATCCGAGAGCCCAACCATACCAGGAGAGAGCAAGCAAGCCTAGTCTCTGTGGGAAACCACACTTTCCTAAAAATCCCTTTGATTTCCAAACAGTGTCCAGTCTAATATGAATTTGAAAAGTTCAGTTTTGGATGCCTTAAAGTTCTGGCTCGTAAGTTCAGTCGGTTCTCTGCAGGCGCTGATCACCCAGACTCGAGCAAAGCAGGCCGCCACGATGAGCGAGGTGGAGTGGAGAGGGAGAACTGTTCCGGTGAAGATAGACAAAGTGAGGATCTTCCTGCTGGGGCTGGCGGACAACGAAGCAGCGATTGCTCAGGTAACCCAGCAGCCGTCTCTGGAGCCGGTGTTCTGTCCTCGTCCCTTCAGCCTGCAAGGCGATACGTGATAGCTCGACTAAAAGCTTTTGAATAGTCTTTTTCTCAGCTCGGGGCTGGAAGGCTGAAAGTGGGCATGTTGACTGTGACCCGAAGCTGAAGTGTCAGCTGGGGACGGCTCCTGTAATCCAAGGGGTAGTCTGGGAGATTTGAGTGTTATTTTCTGAACCCCCTGTGCTGTGCTGGTCAGTGGCAGTGTGATAGCTGTTATTACCTGTAGGTCACTTGGAAACAAAAGTTACGGGTTTAAGAGTAACTGGGTTTGAATTACTGTTCTGATTTCTTGAAGTATCTTGCTTAAACACCCCAGCTTCAAAAGGCAGAGATGTTTGACAGCCTTTCTTCAGCAACAAAAAGCAATTTGCCAGGTGAAGCAGGTGCTGTGAGACTTAGAGCGTTCACTTCTTGACTTATGCAAATCCTCAAAAGCAGGAAGAGGGTTACTAAATGTCAGAATGTAAACCAGTTGCAAATGTGACGGTTCTGAAGCAGTCCCAGTGGCACATGCTATACATGTCTTCAGCGCTGGGGCCGAGTTTTCCACCTGGGTCATTTTCCTTGGAAATGATGCCCAGAGAATGTGTTCTGCTCCTGATGGCTGCGTGCAGCACCCTCGCTCTTTGAAAAGGCAGTGAGAGGATCTTTAGCAGCAACGACTCCCGTTAGAGATGGGCTTTTTGCAGCATCAGAAACAATTTATTGCCAGGAAAATAAAGATGATAAATAGAAATTTAAATGATAAAATGAAATCCAGACAAAGGTATAAGGCAGGTGGGCAAGAGCAGTGGATAGCGTTAAGAAGAAAGTGTGTGTAGGATGTTTCCTACCCAGTCACACTGTTTAACTGGTCTTATCACAATGTTCTGAATTGTGTGTTGCTGAATTTACCTATTTCGGGTTTTTTTAGGCAGTACAGCGCTGCTGCCAGCAGGTGGAAGTGCAGCTTAGAGTTCAGTGTTCCCGCATGGAATTTTCATGCTGCCAGGCTGGGGGTTGGATGTTTCTCCGTTTAGTCACTCTCTTTGTTCTGTAAAGCTGCTGGGAATTTGTGTTCCAGCCTCGCGTGGTGTTCCCAGGAAGCACTGGCTAAACCGAAGTTCTGCGGTACGGGGTCACAGCTGGTGATGGCGAGAGCTGAGCGTGCAGCAACCCCCGTTGCGTTCTCAGGGGGCTCAAACGCGGCCTGGTGAAAGCAGTTCTGCAGGTGCTGTGAGGACAGTCCAGCTCCAGCTCAATGGCTCGTGGTTCCTGGGGTTTTTGGTACTTCTCTGCCAGCCCTCACTGAGTGAAACGCGTGTCGTTACAGCGGTGCTCATCAGGGTTTGGTCAGAAGAAAACAATCATGTGCATTTTATGTAAAAATGGAGATTCTCGGCGCGCTTCTACTGTTGCCTTCAGTGGTAATGGGAGAAACGGAACAAATAAGCGAAACTGAAATAAGAATCGAAGTTTAAAATTTCTTTCGCCAGCCCTTTTGTAGACTTGGCTGTGTGACTTCAGGGGCCCATTGACTCTGAGCCGGGCAGAAGTGAGGAGGCTGAGGGGCAGCGCAGCAGAAGTGTGCTCCTGGCTGGTGCTGCCTCAAGGATTCTGTGCTTTTCTCTGGTAACTGAGGCTATAGCAAAAATGAGTGTTAATAATTTTCATAGAAGATACACATTTTTAGAGCAAAGAAAAAAACAGAAGCGCTCACTCGTAGACTTTCAGAAATTGATTCAGTGGGATCGATTCCTTTGATCTGTTTAAAATGAAGCTGTGCTGTTCTGTCAGGATGCTTGAATCCCCAGGAGTAGCATTTGCACCTCAGTCTTGTGATCTGGTATCTCCCAAATCAGAATTTATGTGTATTTATACACAGAAACAGCTTAACCTTAGGAGGCTTTTTGCTTAGAAAGGAAAGCCTTTGTTTCATTTTCATTGCAGGGCCCAGCCCTCTCCCTGTTTGTGCTTGACAGATGATCTGGCTGCGTCTGTTTTCATTTTTGTGCATACAGTGAAATTGCTCTGCTTCTCTGGGTGAGGTTGAGAATGTGGTCAGACTTGTCTCTGGTTATTCTCAGTAGTTAGTCCCACCTTAAAGATTCTTGCAGCAAAACTGAAAAAAAAAAAGGCGAACGCAACAAAACCCAGCAAAAAAACCCCATAAACAACAAAACCCCCTGCTCTCATCTCGGGTCAAGATACCTGAGGCTTTGTCAGGGAGTAAAAATAACATTCCTTAATGGGTTTGCATACCTGCAGAGAGCAGAGGCAGGGGATGTAGAGCTCTGCAGAAGATAAAACAAGTGAGCAGGTTTTTAGGCAGTTTTTTACTCATTGGGACAATTGCAGATTTTCTGCGCTGAAGTTTACCTGCGGTGTAACACGGTGCTGGGACACTGATCCCTCCTTCCAGTGCTGGGGCTGAGCTCTGTTTCTGGGCAGTTTCCTCTGAGTCAGTGAGAGCCGTGTGATCCCCACCTGGTTACCTTCGCAGTCACCTCAGAGGAAGTCGAGTTTGATTTTGGGTACATTGTTTAACTGAGTACGTGGTACAGCAGTTTATTAGGCAGAGATCAGGCTTCAACTTGTCTTTAAAAGTCATGTTGATGTTTTGGTTTTGGGGCAGAAGGCTGAAAGCTGCTTCATTTTTTGACAAAACTTGTGGTGACAACAGAAAAGCACTCAGGCACTGCTGTGACTAAAATACGGGGTTACTTAAAAAACTGCTTCAAACAAGCAAATAATTACCACTGTGAGCATTATTAAAGTGGGAGTGTAGAAAAGATAATAATCTACGTGTTCCTACCCCATGAGAAAAGTTAAATCAGCATAACAAGAGCAGCCTGTGCTGGTAGTTTGCCGGTTCAGCTCTCCTGTTGCTGGGCCTGTCCCACCGCGCAGCCCGGCCTTGGCTGCTCTCGGAGCAGCGTCGTGCCCACCTGGCAGGGCTGTCGCTGGCAGGGTCGCTGTGGCAGAGGCGAGGCCGTCAGAGGTGGGTGTGCCAGGCCTTCCGTGGCCATGAATTCTCAGCACTGACCGTGTCCCCGGCGATTTCTCGCGTTTTACCCCCTTAGGACGTGTTGCAGGCAGGTACACATTGGAGTTCCAGCTGCCTGTGCATCTCAGAGCTGTAATGTTGGAGAAACTTGAGCTCTTCGGTTAATTCTTGCATCATGGGATGCAAAAAACCCCACTCAATTTCTAATAGATATCTGTCTTAACTCTATTTTGCTCTTAGGCAGAAAATGAGGAGACCAAGGAACGTTTGTTTGAATCTTTACTCAGTGAGTGCAGAGATGCCATTCAGGCTGTGCGGGAAGACCTGAAACCAGACCAAGTAAGCAGCAAACATCAGTGTTTGTACTGTCAGCAACAGAGCATTTCTTTGAGACTGATTTGTTACTGTTAAACTTGCTTAACAGTAAAAGTGGCTGGGATTTCTTTAATAAAAAGCTGCAGCAGAACCATACCACCTTTGATTTTATTCTTTTCGGAACTGGAGAGATGAATAGCAGTGTAGGAGCCCTCATTCTTTTGCCTGAAGTCTATTTTAACTTCCCTGATTTACTCAAACCTTGGGGTTTTTTTCTGGTGTTCTCCTCCAGCTGCCAGTTTTCCATAAATCATGCATTGTTTTGTGCCCAATTTCTGCAGAAGCAGCGGGAACACTCTCTGGAAAATGATTCTGGGAAGGTGTCCAACATCCAGTACTTACACAGGTAATAGGCAAACAGTGCTGCCCGTGCTAGTGTGAAGAAGTTGTGCTCTTATGTCAAGATTTTATATTTGTTTGCTTTATGGGGTTTTTGTTCTGGGCCTCTCAGATCTCGGCGGATGACTGTACGGATAAGCATCTGATTCATGCAGCTCTGAAAACATTTTACCTAATGCTCTCGTGTTGACCTTTCAGATATTTTTTTCGCCCTACTAGTATCAGCTTAGGCTGGGGGGAGGAGTTTTTTTCAGAACAAAGAGTAACGTCTGAGTAGTTCTGACAGTCTGCTAATGGTTGTGGTTTTATCTTCTTAGTTATTTGACTTACATCAAGCTGTCGACAGCCATCAGGCGCAACGAGAGCATGGCAAAGTCTCTGCAGAAGGCACTGCTGCAGCAGCAGCGCTCGGAAGAGGATGGCAAGCGCACGCCACGGCCTCAGGACCTGATCCGTCTTTACGACATCATTTTGCAGGTAATGCTGGGGAAACAAATTTAGTTCTTCGTGCTAAGGGGAGAACTCTGGTATGAAAAGTTACTGTAGAAAATACAGCAGTGCAAGTGAACTGCCTGTGACGTCCAAAGAGCAACTGAGTGCCTGCAGCTGCCTTGTTGAAGAAGTTCAACATCTACAGGAAACAACCCCCCCAGTTTGGAACCGAAAATGTTGCTGGAATGGGTGCCCTTGTGCAGTTTTAAAATATTTTTTCTGAGTGTTTCGTGCAGTGCTGTGATAGCTGCTGTAGTTTGTTAGCCAGAGAAAGTAGCAGCTAAAGATACTTAAAATGGGCTTGTTCTTCCTAAGTAGTTTCTCATTTTCTTCCATCAGTTTTCTGTTAACTGTGGGAACCCGTGGCTGCAGCGGTTGTGAATGGTAAAGGGAAATGCCTTGTGAAAGAATTAACTTCATGTGAAATCTGAGGAGTCTTTGTCCTAATTCCTGTTTGTGTCAGGAAATCTGTCCTGAGGGCAAACTTGCACAAGTTTCGTTGAGTGTCCTTCACGAGGCTAGCATCCTGATAATTGGAAAACTGGAAACTTATTTTCATGGGAGTGTCCTGTTGACTTGTTAGGAGGGACAACTTTCTCTTACTCCAGCAGATTCCAGGGGAAAACAACACCTGCATTTGTTACTCTGGCTCTCTTTTGCGCAGAACCTCGTGGAACTGACCCAGCTTCCTGGCCTAGAAGAGGACAAGAACTTCCAAAAAGAGATTGGATTGAAGACACTCGTGTACAAAGCTTACAGGTGACTGAGAAACAGCCAGGCCTTGCATCTGCAGAAGTTGTTCTGCCCAAGCTCTGCGTGCCGTGCGGGACTCTGAGGCAGTTTCCGCTGCCCTTTTGTGAAAGGAGAACTGAATGTTGAGGGGAATGTGGCCAGCGCTGCCTAGTATCTCCTGTTGCTGGTCACCTGGGCTGGCAGAAGGTGTGGATAACACCTGTATCACGGATGCACTCTTTGCTGTTGCAGGTGCTTCTTCATTGCACAATCCTACGTCCTGGTAAAGAAATGGAGTGAAGCTCTTGTTTTGTATGAGAGAGTGCTGAAATATGCCCGAGAAGTTCAGTCGGGAGCAGGAGCTTACACAAACAGCTTGAAGGTAGGAACCCAACGCTGTGTGTAGAAGGGAGCCAGAGTTTATGGAGAAGCTCTGTCTCGGTGTTTATTGTCAGTGGGGTGCCAGACCGTCACAATTCCAGACTGGTCTTTAAATAGGAGAGGAGTAATGCAGGTGAGACTTTGACACATTGTGGCAGAGGTTTCCTCGCAATGTGGGAATGCTTCACCTTGCTTTGGAGGAGAGGGAGACTTGCTGTAACAACCCCGTCACAGTTCACCACTTTCTCACACGCGCATTTTCGGTTAGACAACTTCTGTAGTGCGTGAAGGACTGTACCGTAGCCTTTCCTCTTCTGGGAAGACTTATCAGCACGAGGACTAAATTTCTTAGTTCTTTTTTAGGTTTTACCTTTGCTTTAACTCTTAAACCAGCCTGTTTCAGGCTCTCAGATAATTTTCCTTAATGACCTAGGAGCTGCCTGATGTTCAGGATCTGATCACTCAAGTCAACGCGGAGAAATACTCTTTGCAAGCAGCAGCTATATTAGGTGAGTTGCACGATTATACTGGAGCTCCGATGCCTCTTGAATAACGTCCCCACAGCTATTTCATTCCTTATATTTAATTTCTGAAATTCCGAAGGTTTTTCCCCTTCACTCTGATCTGTGTAGGTTCTGGAAAATGTTTGTTGTTTTTTTTTCTGTCATCAGTTCTAGCTGCTTGTTTTAGCTGTGTGTAGTGCAGCAACCCGCAGCTGGGCATTCAGCCCCTTGCTCCCAGCTCAGAGATGGGAAAGCACTCTGAGAGAGTGTGCACACACCTTGGTAATCTGCACAGAGCACTCTGTTCTGTGTTTTACTTTTTTTTCCTGCAAACAAGCTGCCCTTACTCATCCTGATTTTGCCTACCTGGGAGAACTACCGAGGAAAAGGAGAGCAGTGATATCCTGCTCTGTCAGTGTTCACCAGCTTGGCAGAATTTTGGAGGGGCTGGGTGAGCTGTGTGAGTTTGTGGGCTGCTGGTTTTGCTGGAAACCCAACACAGGTCACGGATTGCCTTCATGGTGCTTTCGCAGGCTCTGCTGGGGTCCTGTGTCATCTGCTGCTCTGTGCTGAACTCGGAATCTGTGTTTCTTTCAACAGCTCACAACGATGTGAAGAAGCTCTCCATCACCGGAGAGCTGTGTTGGCTGTAAACACGTACGTGGGGTCCTCTCGGTGTAGAAAGCAAGTTGGTTCTAGTGGAAATATTGTCCTGTATCCCAGAAAGCGAAGTTCATAGCTAAGCGTAGAGGACAGCTGACTCCTGAGACAGTCTTCCTTTACACCAAGATCTGCCCCATTATTCTTACCATTTTTTCCATTGATTTTGCAGATGCAAATGATGCTCACGAGACTGAGTCTCCATCGCAGGTCAAGGATGGCAAGGTAAGGGCGAATTCCTTCATGAATTTTACTTTTAACCCATTACCAGAGTGTCTCTTAGAATTCAAGTTTTTTTTTGAACGGAGTTTGGCCATGGCTAGTGTATTAAGAGAATTTATCGGGCTCTTTTTCCTTTTGCAAGTCCTGAAGGTGGCTGACAGAGTGGATTTTCTTGGGCAGGAGCTAGGCAGCTGCTTGCAGCTTCTAGTGTGTAATTTTTAATTTATTTATGCATTTAGCTTTCTCCCTGCACATGGGAAGGCTTTTCAGAGATCCTGCAGTGATGCTTTGAAAGGGCTTTGAATCGCTGGCACGGGCCCAAGTGCTGTAGACGTGGCACTTCAGGATCTAGTTCAGTGGTTGTGGTACTGTTGGGTTGACGGTTGGACTTGATGATCTTAGAGGCCTTTTCCAACCTTATTGATTCGATGATTCTCTTGTCTCAGTTGCTGCGTAGTACTCTTTGTTTATTTGACCTTTGTCAGCCTTAGTTTTGACGTGTTTAATTTGGGTTTCTGCACTGGTCTCTTTCAGCCACTCTCGGAACGGTTCGATACTTTCTGTCTGGATCCTTCCCTTGTCAGCAAGCAAGTCAGCCTCGTGCACTTCCCGCCGGGCTTCCAGCCCGTTCCCTGCAAGCCTCTCTTCTTTGACCTGGCCCTTAATCATGTTGCTTTCCCACCTCTGGAGGACAAGGTGGAGCAGAAGGCCAAGAGTGGCCTCACAGGATATATAAAGGGCATCTTTGGATTCAAAAGTTAACCAGGCCCCCCCGAGGAACCAGAGGTTTTATTCTCTATCGAAGGAAAAAGCTCCAAGAGTTCTAGGACACAAATATTTGTTCCCGAAACCAACAGAGGGAAGTTTTACCATCTTCTTCCCTGTGTTCTGTGTATGTGTCTGTGCACTTACATTCTCTCTCAGTGTATTAAAGACAAACAATCTATTCAGAATTTTACGAACACTCTAAATAGCTGAAAATGATCTGGAGCACAGAGAAAATCCATTCTGCCTGGAGAAGTTGGAGCTTGCTTTGTGACCGGTGGCTTGTTCAGGGCCAGTACACATCTACTTACCATGGACCAGGGTGTAGGTAGAATTGGATTGCACCCTCCATCCCATTATCCAACACTATAATTTGGTATTTTGATGTAGAAATCTGGGTCTGATAGGGAAACTGAGGCAAAAGCAGATGCAGGACTAAAGCGGCGAGGCTGCCTCTGCGAAAGCTATGGAAGAGTTGCCGTGGGAGTTAACTTCTTCCCTTTTGACTCCCAGAAGTCCGTATTTTTTAAACATGTAATGTTCAGAAATGCCAAAATAGAGCCTCTCTCCTTATGAGTAAGGATGGCAAATACCTTACCAAATGTTCATGGTTACCCCAGTTGTGGTAGAATATAACCTCAGTTTGCACTCTGGGCCAACAGGATCCTTCTTTTATCGATACGCGTTTTGTGAAATACCTACGTACAGCGTGACACCTATTTCTGCGAGACTTTGGGGAAACTCCCGTCATGGGGGGCTTTAGAAATAGCTGCTTGCTCTTCAGGGGAAGTTGGGTCTCTCGGTGTTTGGTTTGTCTCTGATCTAAACCTTGCCTGAAATAAGATGATCTTTTTCTGCAGTTCCATCTGTTGGTTTTTTTTCCCTCGTCCTTGGTCGGCAGATCTGAAATGAGGAGTAACCCAACAGGAGACCAGTAGGTTCTTGAGTGATGGATCTTCTCTGCCACGCCAGGCAGCTTTTTTTACAAAACACCCGGGTGCTATGGTGACAGGCATGTTCAAAATGTGGATAATTTCATAATAGGGATCATTTAAACAGGAAAAAAAAATCAGAAAAACAACACAGCACATGGGCAGAATTGTTCCTAAGTAAAATATTTGGAAGTTTCCACCAGCAGCGTTTGGGTTTTTGCTCTGTCTGGAGCTGGGAGGTGAAAGAGCAGTTTGTTCCAGCTGCCTTCATGCTTCTGCACCACTTGTCTTGACTCCGTTGTTTCTCCACTTTTAGGCATCGGTGCTCGTAGGGGCGGAAACGAAAGAAACTGTTTTAAACGATGGCGTTACTGTTGTCATGGGAATTTTCCATGCAAGGTGCAGACGAATGGGAGGAATTAACAATTCCTGCTATTTTAGTATAAATGTTTGGTTCTTTGTTCCAAGTTGATCTGATTTGTGAGTTCTCAAGGTACAAAGCAGCTTTCAGGAGGACTGCTCAGAAAGACGTAAGGGCAGGAGGAGCAGCTTCTCCTTTGCGTTTACTTTTTGCAACGTGGAAGCACAATGGAAGTTTCTGGTGTTCTAGATAATTCCATTTGCCTCTGGATGCTGGTGAGATTTCACAACAGTGAAAGTGTAGAGCGGAAGGCA
>NW_009732897.1:26664-33623 GCF_000703405.1 Apaloderma vittatum | reverse complement strand
TGAAATGTTAAAGAGTGTGTATTGATCAGACGACAATCTCTAGAAAACATGGTGTTGGCGTGGCAGGTTTACCTCTCCCATAAAGGCCCTTTCCTTCCACGCAAGGAAGGGCTGTGCAGTGACCGGCGGCTCAGTCGTCGGCTGGCTCAGCTGCTCCTCGGTCCCTCTCCCAGGGGACGTTGCTCTGAGCTGCTGCTTTTCAGCTTTTGTATGAAATCACTCTGAGAACCGTTCTCCCGTTTGGTTTGCAAACCAAACTCCTTTCTGCTTTCCTACCACCAATCTGCGTGGGGCCTGGATTGATTCCAGGGAGACTTGTACCGAGGCCGCTTTCCAGCCGGTTACTGTTCCAAAGAACGAAGAACGATTGGCCTCTTCACGTCAAACATCTTTTGACAGGAAACTGATTAGCTGAACGCCGATAAATCTGAAAACAATAAAGTTCTATTCCTGACCTCTGAGGCGTGTAGTTTGTGCTGAGCACTGAGAACACAGAGCTCCCTGTCTCTGCAGCGTTTGGGGATCGAGGTCACAGCATCACCTGGGGCTAGCATGGCCACGGAGCGCAGGAGGACGATCTTCTCCCTGAGGGCTCAGGTAACGCTGTGCCCCGCTCCCGGGGGTGACTTGGCTTATCTGTTTCGACGTTCCATGGGGACAGCGCGGGCAAGTGAACTGTCTGGTGTGACACGCAGAACAAACCCATTCCCTGGGACCTCGCAGCCTCGGCTGTGCCCGAAACAGCCGGAGCAGGATGCGGAGCCCTGGTTTATGGTGCTTGGGAACCTGCTTCCTTGTTGCTCTGCTCTTTCATTAGGCTGCCCTGTTTGCTCTCGTCCCATGAACTAATTGGCGAGCACGCCACATGATTGCCCTCAGACAGGAAGCTCCAGCGAGAGTGGTCAAGATTATTCCTTTCAATCAACTTTTCCTATGGAGGATCTCTGGGCTTAGCCCTGGAATTTTAATTGCAGGCTGAGTTAGCCATGCCTGGTGCCATTGCCTCAATCCAAATGGGAATGAGACGTACCTTGTGGCCCTCGGCGCCAGCATCAGCGATACACCCGGGGCTCGGGCGGCGTTCGCTTCTGGTCACGCGCTCTGAGGAGTTGAGTGACAATGGCTGGCTCTGGAGAGACTGATGGGCCCTACGAGGAGTGATCAGTGTGTGAGAAACTGAGCAGTCTGAAGAGAGCAATGAGAGGTGACACGGGGTAGTAAGAGTCTGGCCTGGGAGCTCCTAAATAACAGTCTCTGCCTCCTTTTAAGCAAGGAGTTTGAGGTATTTTTAAGCTGGAGGTGTTTGTGCCACTGGAGGAAATCGCTGCTGTCTCACCCAAGCTGCTTCAGCCCGAGTGTCCCAGGTGAGCCTGGCAGCGAGTTACCTTGGTGTCACCTTGGTGGAGCTGAGTGCAGATTTGTCTGGCACCTGGAATTCAGGTGTGGGAAGTCTGTCCAACTGCAGAGTGGAACTAGGTCTTGGGAGAAGATGCATCTAAGGAGAGCTGTCTCTGCTCTGCCTGGCTTTTGTCAGCTGCCCTGTGAAACACCCCGCAGTTCAGCCGGGGATGTGAACTGGGAGTTTGCTCACTTAGAGGAGTGGCCCGGCGTGATATTGGTTGCAGATGGCTGCTCCTCTTCAGGACAGGGTTGCTATTTTGAAGGGTAAGACAAGCTGGAGGTTGGTTTGTCTCCCACCCTTTCTGATCCGGGTGGGAAGGATGCACAGCGGGTACCCCCCATCTATGCTGGGAAGCTGCAAGAAGAAGGGTAGAACAGAACAGGAAAGGGAGCAGGCTGATGTAGGTGGGCGGGCACCAGCCAGTGTGCTCTGAGCTCTCGGTGGCTGCTTTGCCTCCTCCTCCCTCCCTGCTCTGAACGGAGGAAGTGCTGGGCCACGCTGTGGGCTGCAGCTGCCTGCCCAGCCCGGGAACCCGGGGCACTGCTCAGGTTCCTCTTCTTCCTGGCGCTGGGGAGGTTGGATGTGGAATGACTCGGTGCTCTGGGAGCTGCTCGTGCGGTGGCTCGGAGGGACACACCTACAGCAAAGGTTCGTGCTGGGCTCTCCATTTTTGGACTTGCCCAAACCGCGCGAGCGTGAACAGGTTTGTGAAACGCAGCCTCTCCCTGACCCCCTCCCTCTGGGTGAGGTCTCCGTGGCCTGAGCGTGCCGCTTCGTGTCTAAGAGGGGAGGCTCCCTCCTTTGCTACCCTGCTGCAAAGCCTGAACTGCCCATTGGCCAACGGCCCTTGTTGATGCCAAAATCCCCTCTCGTGCGGAAGTGGGTCCCGGTGGGATTTGGGTGGGGACGGAGCCCCCAGATTGTCGCTGCAGACCGTCCAGCCTGGAGCATCCTCATGGGTTGTTTTTGTTTGCATTGGGGATTTACTTTTTACAACCCAGAGTGAATGATCAGTGCCTGGCTCCCTGCTGAGCGCAGGATTACGATGTTTGGTTTTAGAGCTAAGCCCAAGTGCAAACTCCCCCTGTGAGGGTTGGCGTGTGGGGGCGGTCGATGTGCCTGTCACCTTCCCCCCCTCCACATCTCCAAGCCCTTCTGGGTTGCTGCGAATAACCAGGTGTGAAAACCATCCTACCTCTGGCTTAAAAAGCAGTGATGTCTCAGGGGAGGAGGCTTAAAGGGTGTAGTCTACGTGTCTGTTGTGCGCAGGTGGCCTTGGGTGCAGCTTTCATGTGCTCCAGTGCCACAGAACTGAAATTCAGACCCAGGTACCAGCGTGTACTTAGCACTTCTAGGCACTGCTCTACTATGATCTTTGGCAAACTCCTTCCACTGCTGGGCACTGTTGGGGTTGTTGACATTCTTGCTCTGGAAATAATCTTCTTGTCCCTCCCTTGCTGGGCTGCGGGACAGTGGTGTCCGTGCACAGCACAGACACAGCAGTTTGCCCCAGGCTCACGCTGTGCATCGGGATTAGTGACTCCCAGCCCCAGCCCCTGGTCAGTCCAGGGAGCGATGCTGTGGCTGTGGTGCCCGAATGACTAAACAGCAGCATCAAAGCCTCTGGATTACCTTCAGTGCTTGCCTTTTTCCACAGAAGCAGGAGAACGTCTAATTTTCCCAGAGCGTCAAATTAAGTCAGGGAAGGCAAAGTCTGGCTGCACAGAGTGTGTGGAAACTGATCCACGCCGCCCTGCTCCCTGCCTGTGACACAGAAGCACTCCCCGCTGGATCTGGCCATAGCAGCTCACAAATGGAGCTTTGCAGGTGATTCACACCCGATTCAAAATCTTCTGGGGCTTCTGGGCTGGGGGATGTGAGCCACCAGCACTCCTGGCTGCAGCAGCCTGTGTCCCCAAAGACCTGCTGGGGTTTGCAGGAGCTGTCACTGCTCTGCCCTCTGTCTTGGTGATCCAGGAGGAATTTGTCTCCTCTCCTTGATAGCCCTCACTGCAAGGGGAGCCCTTCCATGGGCTTAGTGTGGTTTTGAGGGGCGTCTGAAAGCACCATCCCTGGTAGCTGCTGTGTGCTGGGGTGTGGGAGCATCCTCCTTCCCAATGTCCTTCAGGTCTTGGCGGATGGGTGGCCCCAGGCTGGACCCTTCTTTCCTGAATGCCCTCTCCTGAATGTCCCCTCCTTCAGACAGCTCTTTGCAGCGAGGCCAGGAGGTTTTCTCCCAAGCAGGTACGCCCTCCAGCTGTCCCAGGTGTACGTGTTGCAGCTGGCTGCCACCTGCAATACAAGGTCCTGCAGGTACTCTTCACACCTTACAGGACCTTTGCCTTGCACTTGAGTGTGGAGACACAGAGGAGAGCAAACCTGTCCTTGAGTTTAACTTCCCGTGACCCTGATGCCGGCGGATTGCCTGGTGCTTTAGCCCAGTGTCTTTGCAGGGTGATCCCTTCTGCAGGGCACTGCTGCCTGAGCAAAACAGCTTTTTTTGGGAGACGTGACAGAAACCTACCCCAAAAACTGATCTCCCACCCTGATTTCATGGGGTTCTTCTCCAGCTGTGCTGTAGGTGTGAAGCTTGCCTTTCCAAGGCAGGTGTTTAATTACCTCTCGTTGTCTGGTTAATGATCTAGGACACATCTTGTTCAGATCCAATCACCGTGTTTGGGGAGCAGCTCCCTTCAGCAGTGTCACTGGATAATAAAGCCAAATTTGCAGGCTGCATCCTGCAAGTTATAAACAAGTTTTCCAGACAAAGTGTCTTGAGAATCTGCCATTGGTGAATTTATTTAGTGCTATTACAGCCTTGCTAATCCTCTGGGGAGAGGAAAATTAGGCTAATGCGTTAGCTGCTGTAGGGAATTGTGTGATGTCCTGCTTGTTAGCTCTAGGGCTTAAACTCAGAAGCAGCTGCGGGATGCTGCAATGAGCCTGGAGAGGTGACGGGGTGGGAAGCAGGCAGGTCCTTTTGAAGTCTGAAGGGTCGAGGGATGACTAGTCGGTAAAAGCCCCGGGACTGAGCTCTTAACGAGATGTCGTGGTGCAAAAGTCCTCTGTACTTACCGTGATACAAAGGACCAGGACCAGGACTTCCCACTGGTGCTGGGGCAGCTGGACTGAGCCTCCTCCAGTTTTCTGGGGTAAGGTCCGTGTAGCTGAGCGGGCTCTGAAGGCAACGCCTGCTCTCCTCTGCTGACTCAGGCAGGGTGCTGAGCCCAGCCCTGTCTCAGGCAGCTTTTAAATGGTTCGTAATCAAAACTGCAGGAAGAATTGTGGGGGCCTTTGGACTTGCCCTGCACTTACCAGGTGGTAAAGAGCAAGGAAAACAAAGTGAGGTTCAAGGACTGAGTAATTTTAGACTGAAGAAAACCACGTGTCCCGTTTTCCAAGTGGGGCAGCAATTTTATAAAGTGGGCAGGCTCTTCTGAGACTCCGGAGTTTCACTTTGGTTTGTGTTCCACAGGGAGGAAAATGGGCTGAGATAAAAATGATATGAAAAGGTGCTGTCCTTGGCCTCTGTAAGGCAAAGGACATGGGCTTGTGCCTGAAGGGAGCAGGCTCCGGTACCTCACCAGGAGGTGAGAGTCCGGGAAACTGTGGCTCCTGATGGGAGCTGCTCTTCACACTCTGCTGTTCCCTGTGGCCTCGGAGCCTCTTAGGAGGGTTTCCCTGTGGCTGAGGACAGCCCAAGTCTTGGAGTCTCTGCCTCCATCTGCAAGGACTGTGTATCTTTTGCAGCGTATCTTGGTCTGAGCTGGCTGTAGCTGCTGCTCCTGTCGCCAAACAGGGCTCCTGCACCTGTGCTCTCTGAAGAGGTTGGCTGGGGTTTAGTCTTCTACACATCTGGAAACAGCCTTGATTTGTTCATACAAAGACACCTATGGAAGAACAGTTAATGCATCTCCTCGCCCTCGTAAAGCCCCTGCTGATGATCACCCGTATTTACACCAGGTCAAACCAAGGGCCCAACTCATCACCTGTCCTGCCCAGCAGTGCTCACCAGCACATCCCCAGTTGCTCGGTTTGTTGTAAAGGTCCTCTCCTTGATCTGCTGTAGGAACCTGCCCCTTCTACAGGGTCAATTCAGACCTTAACTGCGGAGCTTTCCCTGCAGCGTTTGGCCAGGAGCAGCTCTTGGTGATGTGACGTGGGAGCCTTGTGCCTCCCATCTGCTCGTTGCTTTGATTTCAGCACATCGCTTCCCAGGAAAACGAGTTTAAGAATGAAGGAGTTCAAAAGCAAGGAGGTGAAGTAGGAAGAAAATCCATCCAGAGTACTGGTGTGCAGAAGGTGGTGAGGAAATATGTACAGAGAAGGCAAGTAGGTTGACATCCAGAAGGGCAAATGATCTTAACAGGTAGCAGTAAATATTTTATGGGTGATATTTAACCGTCGCTGCCTCTGTAAAAACTGAGCAGAGAGGTCTGCCTGATAACAAAGGCACGACATCTTCCAAACTCCTCCTCTGCCAATTTCTTGTGAAAGATTAGTCCAGGATTGTTCCTGAAATCTTCTTCCTTTCCTGAAATGTTACCTGCTCACCAAGGTCCTCTATGCAGCTGTGCCTGCTATCTGTCCCTGCAGGCGCCCCACTCATCCGTGTGAGCAGCACCTGGTTGTGAGAGCTCGGTAAAACGGGGCTGCTGCATCCTGGCACAGCTCCAGGCTGCTGGGACGAATCCCCAGATCCTGTTCTGGAAAGCGAAGAAAACGCTCTGACTTCCCACACCATCTCCTGCTGTGCCTGGAGCCCTGCCAGAGCAGCCAGCCCCAGGTCTGTGCCTGCAGGAGACACCTCTCACCCCGCAAAGGGAGCTGCAGCCTGGCTGGGGACCTGCCTGGGCAAGACACAACCTCCTCTTGGATTGGCTTTGTCTGTAGATCAACGGCAGCGCTGCAGGGTTGCTCCAGCTGGAGTGAACGGGGCAGCACCGAGCGATCCTGGTGGGAAGATGGTTGGGGTGGGGGGTGGTGGGAGGACCCTGGTAGTGCTGTTTTGGATGATGGTCTTGGAGACTTATGCTTTGGGCTTCCAGCTGCAGAGGAGCAAGTACATCTCGGGACAGTGCTGCCCAGGGTTTTTGGGCTCAGGTCCAAGTGCCAGGCACAGCTGCGTGGGTCGCTGTGGTGGAAAACTGGTTGGACTGGTCTCCTTGCCTGTTGCATCTTGCAGGGCCCGGGTTAACCATCGTACTCTGCCCTGGCACGGCTGGGGCTGGTCTGAACAAAACCCCAGGAGGGTCTGGAAGCGGCCTGGGGTGAAGCAAGCAGTGCCTGTCACAATGATTCCCCTGAGGATTCTCGCAACGTCCCCTTCACCTCTACAGGTCGTGGTGGTCTTTGCAGCGTGGGTCAGGCCGGGTGGTCTTTGCAGGGTGGGGGAGGCCGGGCTGGCAGCAGACGGAGCATCCCTGCCCTCACAGCAGGTGCTGGGCGGCAGCAGAACCTTGTTTCTGGGCTGGATGTGGTGCCAGGGGTGCTGTGCTGGCGAGACTTGTCACCCCAGAGCTGTCCTTGGCTCTATTTGTGGTTCCCCCCGCCGCTC
>NW_009732897.1:26214-26560 GCF_000703405.1 Apaloderma vittatum | reverse complement strand
CGGGCTCTGCCCCTTCTCCTCCCACCACGTCTGCCTGAGCGAGGAGAGGTGAGGCAGGCTGGGTGCTTGGCATCGCTCCTGGACCAGGGCTCCAAACCAGGCGGGATCTGGCCCGGCTGCCCAGTGGGTGTCTGTGAGCGCCGGGTGCTCCTCTGCCAGCGCCCTCCTTGCACCAGCCCCGTGTTTACCTGTCCCGGCTGCCAGAGCCCGCGTCGTGTGTGCGCAGGGCTGAGATCAAAGAGCTTTGAAAACACTCCGTCTTTCCGAGGGATCCTTGCCAGGTGGGGACTTGGCCAGGGGAAGGATCGCACCTCTGTCCTGTTAAACAGAGGAGAGGCAGGGGGCG
>NW_009732897.1:14516-26182 GCF_000703405.1 Apaloderma vittatum | reverse complement strand
GCTCTGGGCTGCAGTGATGGAGGGCTGGGCAAGCAGGTTGTCTAGGGTGGAGGAGTGTTGGTATGTGCCTGGTTTGCTTTTTGTGTCAATTCTTAGGACTTCCTCCACATGCGAGCACGCTGGCTTCCAGCGGATTACAGGCAGTCGGTCTCGTTCAGTTCAGTTTCCTCTGAATTCACAGGGAGGACAGTCCCCTCCCAACCCCTGCAAACAGCCCTGCAGAGAGGAGGTTGACCCATGCAGGGGTGGGCTCCTGCGGGCTCCTGTTTTGCGTGGGTACAAATCAAGGGCCGCTTGTCCCTGGCAAGGCTTCAGCTCGCTTTAAGTCTTTGAACGCCAGTGCAGCAGGGTCTGTTCCTATGGGCTACAGGCTTACAGGCTCCTGCAGCTCCATCAAAGAGCATCCTTGCCATCGTCGGTCAACGGGATGTTAATGGCAAGGGGTGATCTCTCAGCACTCGCTTTTCATCGACACAGCAGAGACAGGCCCTGAAGTGGGTCTCTGTTAACTCCAGCCCCCTTGGAGGAGAGGCCACCCCTCCTCCTAAGGCCCGCACCAGCTGCCTCCCAGAGCTTTGAGCTGAGGGAACCTCCTGCCTTCACGCTTCTGAAACCCTCCTGTGAGAAGCAGGGCCCAATCTATGATGCCACCATGAAAAGGTAGGGCTTTGGGGCTTGTAGAAGAGTAAAACAACAGCAGAAAGCAATCCCCTCGTAAAGGAGCCTTGTCCCACGCGTGCTTTTCTCTCTCTCCTGAGACAAGCCTGACTGGGTTTGTGCCAATTTGAAGAAGACCAAGTGGTCACCGAGGAAGTGACGGTGGACCTCAGGCCTTTGCCTCTGGGCCTGGGTTATCCTTGGGCTACAGGAAACGGGGAGGAACAGCCACAAAACTGCGTCAGCATCGCAAGTGGCTGGTGCCTGTGAGAGGGAAGTGGTCCCCATCTGCCTCTGTCCCCTTCCTCTCCCCTCCTCTGCCCTCTCTCCCTGGTCCTGCAATGGGTGAGGATCCCGTGTTGCTGCAGGATCCCTGCTGGATCAGCCTGAAACACAGGGTTCCTGGTTTGTGGGGAACTGTGGTCTTTGCTTTATCTGAAACCAAAGCGATGTAGGCAGCAGCCAGTCCTTGCTGTGGTTTAGGAGATCCATGGGGCTGGGCAGCCCCACCACGCAGCACAGCCTGGGCAGGTGTTCCTAGGAGCCATGGAGACACCAGGGTCTTGCTGGGCTGTACTGGAAACTAGTTGGGACTCTGAACCTCTGCTCTACAGGGGAAAGAGCTGCCCAGAGGGAAAGCCTGCTCTAAGGTCTTGTGCAAACAGGGTGTCTGGGTAGAGCCTCATGCCCAGGTCTTTGGGGCTTTGGTACCTGAGTTTGACCCAGAGCCTGAGTCCCGCTGGCTTGAGGCTCCTGTGATGCTGGAGCTGCTGATGTTTGTTCTGCCTCGAGCCCTCAGTGTTTCGCTGGGAGCTGGGGCCACCCTGCGCTGAGCCCGGGCCAAAAGTTTACTGAACTGCAAAATAACACCGTGTTCTGCAAGTTGGTGGTTCCCAAACTGCTGTTGCTACCTTGGAGAACTCTTGGTTGGCTTCATGTGTAGGGCTTCTGCTCTAGCATTTCAAACAGCTAATGCAGGAAGATGCTTTAAAACATATTTCAGTAGTCACAGCGCACTCCCTCGAAGTCGCATCGGCAGAATTTTCCTCCCTGCAAAGGCCGTGCTCTCTGCCCCTTCGCTGGGAAACTGCTGCACAGCTGGGGCTGCGTGTGCCAAAACGCTCTCCAAGCCAGGGCGGGGTCTCCCGTTCTCCCTCTGGGGCTCTGCTCTTTCCCCCCCAAACTGGTTTTTCGAGTCATTTTTTCATATGTGCCTCCATCTCTGCTGCTGCTGCTCACCTGCGTTTGGGGAGGAGCCTCCCAGAAACTGCTCTTTACCTGCAGCCGACCTCCCGTCGCCGAGTCTTGTCATTCCATCCCCACAGACCAGAGCAGAGAGCCAGCGCCCGCCACGACTTTGCAGATTCCAGGAGACCAGCTGGGACCTTGCCAACATGTTCAAGGGGGTAGGCAAAGGCTCCCCGAGCAGAAGTTCCCCCAACAGAGGTTCCCCTGTCAAACCTAGCAAGTAAGTGCGACTTCTCTCTTTTCTCTAAGCTTTCCTGTGGACCCTGGGGGAAGAGGAGGGAAGGGCTCTCGAGGTCTCCTAAGCCACCCTAGGAGCCATCTCTCTCTGTGGAGCAGCCAGAAAGCTGAGGCTCGCTGAGAGCTGATACTAAAACCTGCTGCCCCAGCTGTTGTCTTTGTCTTTGGTGGCCTTTGTGCTCTAACCCAGAAGTATCTGTGCAGCTCTGGGGACCTGCGGTGCCTGCAGACGTGCCCAGAGCTGTGTTGATTGAGCAGGGAGGGGCAAAGCCCCTTTTGGGCAGGGAGGAGTAGGGAGAATAAATGCAGCCTCTTCGCTTGAGTGGAGGAAGATCTGCTTGGTGGTGAAGCCGATATGAGCCCGGATTTGAGATCCCAGGTCTCGCTGGTTGTGCGAGGTCGGTGTGGTGCTGCCCTTCCGTCCCTGGAGAAGGATGCTCAGTTTGGTGCTTTGCAAGTGGTGAAGATGGGTGAGGAGTGGGTTTGCTGGTGGCTGCTCTAACCCATCCTGGTGACAGGCTGGGTCTCTGCAGGTCACACAGCTGAGGTTCCCTCTTTCAGGCCTGTCTGAGGCAGCACCAAAAGGATCTGACAGCCGTATCCCCTCTGAAGAGGTTCCCTAAGTGAGATGTGTGATGGGACCAGGGTGACTCCCTGGGAGGAAGGTGTCCTTGAACGAGCGCTAATCCCTGTCTTCAGCCTCCTGAAGCAATTTTGCATTTCGTAGCTTCAGTGGACTGCATTCTGCAGGAACTCCTGTCTTCAGCCAGGGTTAGAGGCTGAGAAGATTGTGAGGGGGTTTGTTCTGAGGAGGAGGGCACCTGCAGGGAGAAGCAGGGGCTGCCCCCCTCTCCTGGGGCCACCAAGAGCCGCAGCCCAGGGTGGCGGGTGTGTGTGCGGGTGCCTGGGTGGGCACAACGCAGCACTGGCACCCCACTGTGCCGTTTATGGGTGCCAAACCCAGCGTCAGCAAACAGCTCTGAGGAGGGTGGTGGCCTGGTGCTGCTGGGAGGGCAGTGGGATGTGGGGACAAGGTGGACCTTGTAAAGGCTGAAGCTTCCCTGCGTGGAGGAAGGGAGCTGGACCTCTGCCATAGGCAGCTTCTGCCTCAGCCAAGCTGAACACTCACAAATTCATCTTGAAGACAGATTTGGGGGGGGGTCTCTGAACTCCAAGCCTATCTCGGAGCCTGACTGCGGTGAGATACCTCCCCAGAAGTCCTGGAACTGTGTCAGCCTCTTTTTTTTTTTGAAATCTTGCTAATGCAATCTGTCCACCTCCCCAGGTGCGGCTGGGGATTTCTCATGAGGCTTCCTAGGACAGCTCGTTGCAGCTCCTGAGGCACTGTGGGAGGTTCTGGGCGAGATTCTCCCCCAGCATGAACCTCTTGGGATAACTGGCATCACATCTTGGTGAGAACTCACACCTCTTCCGTGTGGAGGCTGCAGGCTGGAGGCAGAAGCGTGGCAATTACTGAGCTGGTTGCGCTTGTTTTAGCCTTTGTCTGACAGTTGGTGCCTCCTAATTCCTTTGGCCGTTGCCTGGAGCTTGGTCAGTGCCCATATTAGCTGAGAAAATGAAGGTGAATGAGTTGTCTTAGGAGTTGCTGCCAGCACACGCTTTGCAGATGGCCCCAAGAAAATGTCGGTGGCCCGTAGCTGCTCTTGTTGGCCCCAAGGCCAGAAACTCGGCAGCGGTTGATGTTCCTGCCTCGGGGGGTTCCTGACCAGCGGATGCCGTTGCTGGACCCCTAGAGAGGTACCTCGCCTTGGTCCTTGGGAGCATGCTGTTGAGCATCTTGACTTGCTGGGCCCTTCGCTGTCTCCGCTGGGTGGAGGCATCCCAGGGAAGGCAACAGCAAGCACAGGTTTGTCTCCCCAAGGAGCATCCTCGTTGTGCCCTGCTCTAGGAGGAGGCACAATGTGGGGCTGAGAGGGGAAACTCATGAGAAGGTGGAATTCAGTCAAATCTGGCTGGACTGGCTGCTCGGGTGAGGTCCTGACAAAGGGCTGTGGGTGGTTTTGGAGGTGGGTGGCAAGCCATCTCCTGGTTTAATGTTCTTCTGGGTGTGCTGCTTCTGACACCGCCTGCCTCTGCTTCTCCCCAGTCAGTCTAGAGCAGGGTGGTTACTGGGGGGCAGGCGCGAGCTCAGAGGACTAATCCAGCGTTGGCAGGGGGTGCTGGTGCTCTGCTGCGAGCAGCTCGGGCTGCTGGATCGCAACGTGTGAGGATTTCTGTGTGTCGGGGCGAACAGACCCAGCTTTGGGGTCTGCCCTGTGGCCATAAAACAGAGCTCCCTGGAAGGAAGGGACGGAGGGGACTGAAGTGGGGAGGTGCTGTGGTCCTGCCCAAAGGTGCCAGAGTGGCCAGGAGTGAGACACAGTCCTGCTCCTGCTACAAGACACCGTCCCTTGCGTGCAGCTGGGCAGAAAGTGGTATGAGAAATGAACCAATTAATAATGACAGTAATAGTGCTCTGCCTCTTCCAGGCATGAGGTAGCCCTCGGGAGGAGACCTGCCCTGGCTCTTGAGGAGGAGGAAGAGCTCTGACAAGGCTTGCCCTGTGGCTGAGCACCGATGGCTTCTCCACTCGGGCATCAGGCCTTACTCCGGCCACCAGGGCAGCATGTAGACACCCCTCTCCTCCCAGGACACCCTCTGCCTGGCTTCAATGTTCCTCAAGCATCCAGACTGCTCTTTTGCAGACTCTGAAGTGGTTCAGCTGTTTTTAGGGCTGGAGAGCCGCTTCCAGCCTGGCTTCTGGCTACAGGGTCCGTCTCCTCCTCTGCCAGGCTTCCTCCCTTGGCCAGCACAGAGACCTCTTGGCTCTCCACTCCAGGACACACGGGAGAGATGATGTTCTCCAGGAAGCATCACTTCTTCCCTGAAGATCAGGTTGTTTGCAACAGCATCCTCATTTTCTAACCTTAAGTGCTTCGTGAAGTGCAAATGCAGCGCAGGCTGGGGGTGGTCAAGACGGAATGCCCATCACTGGGAGGTTTCTGAGGTCTTTTCAGCCCATAGTTTCACTGCGGCTTGGCCTAAACAAAGCCGAACCATGTGTCCAGCCTTGTGAATCAAGGGTTTGGGTGTCCTAGTCTTTCCTTCAGCCAGGAAGGGGGTGCCACCAGGAATAAGCAGAATTTTACTGGTGCTCTACCCAACTTGAGAAGGACGGATCCTCACTTCTTACCTCTTGGAGCAGCACAGTATCCACAGCCACATCACAACAGGGCTCCAGCTGGACATCGCCCCCAGTCCCGCTCCTCCCAGGCAGGAGATGAGCTCAGCCAGACCTCTCGGGTGGATGGTCCTCTCCCAGGCACAGGGCAGAGGCGTCCATCCCCTCGGACGGCGGCCAGCCCGTGACTCACTCTCTCCTCCCTGCGCAGAGAGCCCGGGCAGGAAATTTGGGTGGTGCTCAAGTATTTGCTCATGGGACACCACCTCATTCCAGGCATGTCAGGGATGAGTGGGAGATTGTGTAACCTCCTGGGGAGGGGGGACCTCCTAGGGCTTCCAGCCTGCTGCATGCTCAGGCTCATGGGGACTGAGTCCTGGCTCTGTGCTTCTTCCATCCACCCTGTTGTGCTGGGACTTGAGACCACCCTACGACTCGCCGAACTCTGCAGCTTACCCCAGGAAAGGCATCTGTGGGGCACGGCTGGTGTAGGAGGGATGTTTATCCGGGTATCGCTTTGCTGACACGCATTCTGCAAGCGAAGAAGCTGAGGCATGGCCAGGAGACGTGGCCAACCCGAAGCCCCGGAGGGAGCTGAGAGCTCATGGGAAATCAAAGACGACGGAGCAGTCGGAGAAAGGGGCCAGGAGGATGCTGCGAGCAGGAGCGCTGGGGCTGCTCTGGAGTTACACGGGTTCGGCCCTGCTCAGCTCCGTTTGTGACACCTGAGTGCTTGACTTGGGGTGACAATAACACACACACAGTCACTTGGGGCTGTAATAAATGAACGCCCCAGCACCTTCCCCAGCCTTTCACATGCGCTGGGGAATAGCTGGCGAAGTGAGGAGGAGCTGGAGCAATGACAGAGTCGTTAAGGGAACTGCTTCCCTCTCAGGGGCCAGGAAGGAAACCACGCGGCCGAAGGGCAGGTGTGTGAGGCTCTGCTGCAGGACATCACCTTTCTCCTGCCTTTTTCCTCCACCAAAGAGATACCAACCAGCTCTGAAGCGTGCCCCTGCTTCAGCTGACCCCTGTGCCATGTCCCATTGTCACTGTTCAGACTCTCCTTCTGGTCTCAGACCCCAGAGCTGGCACATCACTGAGCTGAGCCTCTGCTCAACTTTTTCCCACCAGCAGACATCTGAGGGCTCGAGTCCCTGGGTGATGCCGTCGGTCCACACCCTCCCACCTCTGCTTGCCCACATCCTGGCAGCGCCGCGCCTTCCCTGCCTGGAGGGTAGGGCCGGCACTGTCCTCAGGGGCAGAAACAGCAGGACACCAGGACAAAGGTGGCACCAAGGCTTGGGCTTCCTTGTCTGCGGGGAACTTAGTGAAGCACCCCGTGGCTTGCTGCAGGCTCTGGATCCAGCTTTCGGTTGGGCTCTTGGCGCTGGTTCATGGTAGTGGGGCTGGAATAAGGGCTGGGATGGTACCAGTCCGTTGTGTGGTGTGGTACCAGTCGGTTGTGTGATGGCACCGAGGTGAGAGACAACAGAGAAGGGGCTTTATGGGGACTGGAGCAAGGAGGGCTAGCAGCCGTGCTATGGCCTGAGGAAATGGGTCCCCAGGCCCTGAAAGTGGCATGACTGCACCAGCCTACGTGGTGCCCAGAAGGGTTTGTAGTCTGTGTGGCCAAGTCCTTGTCCACTTGAGCCCAGTCCTGAGGCGGCACTGGGCTCTCCAGCCTCTCGGTGGCCTGAGCTGCAGAGCACTTTGTGTGACACAAGACCACAGGGTGGCAGTTCCGGGTCAGGCTGACGAGCCCTCTTGCCCAACCTCTACCAGCAGCTGCGGGCAGACACCCAGGGAAGAGCCTCCAAACAGGGCAAGCATGTTGCGCTGCTGCTGCAGGCTGCTCTCCTGGCCTCCAGCTGTCTGTGGCTTCAGGTCTTCCCAACCCAGATGTGGTGTCGGTGCCTTTGGGAGGCCTACAGAGGTTTGGGGGACTTTGTTCATTCTTTTTTCCCCCTCCAACGCTTTTTGAGGCCACACAAACTTTTGAGTGTCTGTGGTGTCCTGCAGCGAGGAGTCACGCAGGTGAGCTGCACGATGTGCCAAAAGTCCCCACTCGCTCACTCTGAACAGGCGACCTCTTGCCTTCACTTGGCTGAAGGTGACAGCCAGGCATCGACCACTTGGGTGCATCCGCGCCCCTGGCCACAGCTTAGACCTTGTCTTTGGAGGCCAGGAGGAGGTGGAGGAGAGGCCTGTAGGACCACACCTGTGGCACATCCTGGGCAGCGCTGAGGAGGGTAAGAATTGCCTTCACCCACCCGTTTGCTTTGCTGCTCCCTCTCTCAGGTCCTCAACAAATGAGCTGGCCGTGCTCATCTCCCGCATGCAGACAAACGCCGACCAGGTGGAGAAGGACATCCTGGAGACGCAATCCAGACTCAAGCAGGTGAGTTGTGGCAGAGGGTGGTGGGAAGGTGAAAGGCTTTGCCTAGAACTGCAGTGTCTAGGTTAACAGGTCAGGTGTCTGCTCAGTGCATCAGCTCGCTGCCGCAGGTTTGGGGGCTGACTCGAGGCTGGGGGGGGAAAGAGGAACCCGCAGAGCCTCCCAGCACCGGGGGACGCCTACCAGGGCCCACCAAATTCCCTTTTTGGCGTCGTGCTTCCCACGGCGGGGGCGGTCTCAGCCACAGCATCACACCCCGGTCCCTCCCAGCGACCCCAGAGGCAGGCAGCCAGCCTGGCCCACGCTGGTCCCCTGGGTGGGAGAGATGCTGAAGCAGCACCTTGGCCGGGCAAACACTCCCCAGTTGCACCCTTGCGTCAGAGTTCTTCTCTGGTCGGTGTGTTGAGCATCCAGGCCCTCTGCATTCACTAGGGAAAAGATTGTGAGGTGTGTGTGGTCCAACCAGGCTTTTTTCTCCATCTTCCCCGCTCTCCAGGATGGCAGCAATCACCAGAAGAATAAGGCTTTTGAGTTCCAGTCAGAGAATGCCAGGAATCTGAAGGAAGCGGAGACCCTGCTGAAGGACCTTTTTCTGGACGTGGACCGAGCCAAGCGGCTGAAACACCCTCAGGCGACTGAGATAGAGAAAGAGTGAGTACAGCGGTGGGGACTGCTGCAGTGGGGGGCACCGAGCAATTGGGACCCCCCCTGGGATCTAGACCAAGCTCCAGTCGTTGCCATGAGGACTAGTTTCACCCTTCTTCCCATGGACGTTTGCCTTAAAATCAGGGCTCCTGCCAACACGTCATACAGCCAGTGGTGTGCAGGGTGGCTGCCCGCGTGATCACTCGGTCTTATTAGGGAGCTCTTGTAAAAGGTGCCAGAAGAATGCAGAGCTAAAGCCCTTCACTCCTGTGAGCAGAGTTGGCCATTTGAACGGGCCTCTGCTGCTTTGCTCCCCTTCTCTCTCCAGCCCTTCCAAGTGGAAATCAGGAGGGAAGAGCTCTCTCCTAGCTGGCAAGGGACAGCCCTGATCTCCCTGCAGTTCTCCTCCTGGGTTGTGATTCCTGAGACATCCCTGGAGGCAGAGAGCGCCAGGACAAGTGCCTCCGCTGATGACACAGAGACATGTGCCTTTTCTCCTTGACAGCATCCAGCAGCTCCACGACCGCGTGACGCAGCTCTGCGCAGAGTACCGGGCCCTCTACGAGCAACTGAACATCCCTGACGTGGGACCTAGGGTAGACTGGGCCAAGATCCTGGACCAAAAGATGGTAACAGCAGCTGGTTTTTGGTGTGTCTCCCAACTCCTGCAAGGGCAGATAATGTCCTCGATTGCTCGTAAGGCTCTGCCAGCCCTCTAGTGCTCAGCGTCATTCAGGGACATTGTGAGTGGTGGAAGTAACTCTAGGTAGGAGAAGGATTCTCTTCCCACATCTGGAGGACCCTCTTGATTGACCTTTTCAGATTAGGAGTTACCGGAGGAGGATCAGGTAGAGATGCCCTGCTCTATGGGATGAAAGGATGGAAGAGGTGAGGGCTTCACAGCCCCAAATCCTAGGGTTTCATGCTGCAAGGTCTTGGTTATGTGCAGTGCCCTGTTTGGAGTCCACCTGGATTCCCTTGAAGGTTGGATGGAGATTGTGCCCATCCACTGCGTGTCCCCATGCGAAGCGTGGCTGGTTCAGCTCAGGTTGGTACGCCAGGGCTGATGGCTTGGTTATCTCTGCCCCTGTGTGTGGCAACCAACAGCCATCCCAGTAAACAAGACCCCTTCCCTTCCTCCCGGACCGCTGTCCGGTGACAGATTTTATCGTACCCTGCCAGCACTCCCTGGGGTTTCTCCCTGAAATAAAGTCTTTCTCTTCAGTCTCTGATGCGCTCTTTTTGCACAGAAACAAGTCGACGCGGGGCAGTATGGCCCTGGCATGTCAGAGCTGGAAAAACAAATAGCTGAGCACAACATCCTCCAGAAGGAGATTGAAGCCTATGGCCTCCAGATCAAGAACCTCCGCTCCGGGGTAAGGCACCCTCCGTCACCAGCGTGTTACTGTCGGCTTCACGCGGGACCCTGCAGGCTCTGCTTGCTGTCTGGCTCTGTGTCTCATCTGCTCCTCCGCACGGTGAAAATCCACCCTTTCTGCAAAGGGCATGTAGAGACCTGAGCTTGGACACATCAAGCCATGCAGGAGCCAGGGAGGTGGTTCCTGAATGGTTTCTAAAGCACCTTCTATAAATCAGCTGGTCAGCAGCTACCACGTGTTTTGGTGATGTCTTTTTTGTCTCTTCCCCCCCCCGCCTCACTCCTTGGTCTTGGCCGTGTTGCAACCCAGGATGTGGCAGATTTAAAAAGCCAGTACAAGGACTTGCTGGTAAGCTGCTCCGTGGTTTTCGGGATGGGTGGGGTTGTACAGCAGAGCGACACCATCCCGGGTGGCCAGGGAATGCCCAGCTCAGGACAGGAGCTGACTCTGGCCTCGCACAGCGAAGTCGTGTCCCTCATCTTCTTTCGTCATTTCCTCCCTATCGTGGAATGGGTGTAAATTAAGAGCGGGTTTGCTGTCCTCAGAGCAATGTGTTGGTGAGATCCCTGTCTCTTCTCTTCATGGATCGTTGATCTGGAGTTTCCTGTACGTCCGTGAGCACAGGGTTACAGATGTGGCAGTAGGAAACCCCGTCCCAGCCCACACACTGTTCCACATCAAGATTGCAAATGTTGAGGCTTGCACTGATCCCTAACAAGGGCCCTGGAAAGGAAAAGAGCAGCCGGAGCAAAGGAGGTGGCTGGGAAGGAGGTCCTGGGTTCAGCCAGCTGGGCCAGTAAAGGTTAATGCTGAAGAATGGCATTTGTGAGAAATAGAGCAGAGCTGGGCCAGGTCTCAGACTGCCCGAGGCACCAGCCCACACCCAAGATTCTGGTTAGACAAACATATCCTGTCTGTGAAGGAGGGAAAGGGAACAGCAGCCCCATCGGATGAGGCAAGCGGTTGGCAGATGTCTCACCGAGGTCTCTGGGGTTCTCTTGGCGAATGTGCAACGTGAGCGGGGTCCTGGGGAGGAGGAGGAGAAGGGGAAAGTGTCTCCTCAGCCTGAGTGCTGTCTCCTGTGTGCATGGGCAGAAAGCTTCCATCTGGCGAGGGCAGAGCCTGGGCAGCCTGTACCACCACCTCCAGGGCTGCACGAAGGAGCTGGGCTACCTGACAGAGCAGCAGACCAAGATCCTGAAGCAGGACTGGAGTGACCAGATGACGGACGTCCAGAGCGTGCGTCGAGAGTACGAGGTGAGCTCTGGGGCGATGGCAGCGTGTCCTGGGCGTCACAGGCTGGTGAAACCTGGCGTGTGAGACTCACAGGGTGGATCCCAGCCTAGACATCCACCACCAGCCCCAAGCCTGGTGCTTTCCCAGAGCAGCCTGATAGTGCTGGGCACAGAAAGAGGCAGAAGAGATGCTCTGAATCCACGCTGCAGTTAAGGGTGAGCCACTCTGTCCCCTCGGCTGGCACACGGGATCATAGATGAGAGCTGTCGGTGAGCCTGTCTCTCCATGATGAGAGAGGAGGGAAGGGCTCAGCATCACGTCAGCTTCAGTGTCCAAAGTGCAACACCCACTGAGTGCTACGTGCTGGGATCAGGAGGAGGAGAGCGATAATTGCTTAGGAAAATGCTCTTTGAATGAATGCCCTGATGCTTTCTGAGGCCCAAGCATCCCTAATTTGTTTTAGCTTTGCCTAGGCCCTTCTTTTTTAAAAAACAAACAAACAAGGATGTCTCTGCTTTGGGACCCTTTTCTCTGCCACCTGGGGTTTGGTGCCCCTGGAGACCACTTTGTGCTCTCTGCCTGCTCCCAAGGTCACGGCATTTCTCTTCGCTTTCAGGATTTCAAGTCCAATGAGCTGCTCAGCCAGGAGGAGTTTGTGAACCATCTCCAGGATGATGGGGATAGG